>NW_025110423.1:49244-54883 GCF_011392965.1 Frieseomelitta varia | reverse complement strand
CTGGCAACTGATTGCGGACCATAACGAGTGACCGAACCGTACACAATAATTCGCCGCTTTCTGTTTCTTTTGAACTCGTCGATACGATGTCACTGGACAGAAATTATTAAAAAGAAAAACTTACGATTTGTTTTGCCTGTGTTACATTTAAATAGACGTACGTGTGGCACGTCATTCCAGTGCAAGAGATTAACGCGAGTGAGTAACTCGCAGGGATATAAAAATACGAAATCGAAGACGAAGATTTAAATTAACAATTTAAATGAGAGGAGGCGAAGTTTGAAAATTCCACGTAGAAGCATATGTGAGAGCGGCACATCGTTCTCGAGAAAGGGGGTCAAGGCAAAATGACAAGAGGGCGGAAACGGGCGTACACAGATAGGGAGGGAGTTGTCTTTCGGTCGATGTACGTAGGTTTTAAAGGGTGGCCGCGAGGATGAGATTGATCTCGATCATAAAACGATGATCGATTGAAAATTTCTCATTTCTCGTATCATCTTACGGCAATTGTAATAAATAATGTACAGTATCCTCTATCGAGCAGAACCTTTCGATCCTCAAGGATTGATAGCAGTATCTGATCGTCGAATGGGATTCCTCGCGTCCCGAAAGAACGTCCATTTGCAGCCGTGAACATTACGGATGCCTGGCATGAACGCGATGAAAAACTGCATACGATCACCATATATAACGACGGCGAGACGGGCAGAAAGAACGTGTATATCACGCCCACCTAACATTTTGCAACGCGATAGTTAAAGTCTCTTTGCACGTGATCGAACGTGACAATAATTGAACACGTTTCAAAAAAGGGAAGTTTAATGTTTACATACTTATATGGATGGATGTATGTATCTACATAAACGCATATAAATGTGTATGGACATAAATCTGGCGTGTACTCGTTTCAGAAAAGCTTAACCCCCACAGACATACGAATTATTTCTCGTTTTAACATTTTCGCAAGCATAACAAAAATCGTGTTCACACTGTTATATTTACACCGAAAAATGTCACAAACGAAATTAATAAAACGAAATGATGAAAGAGCAAATTAATAATTTGTAATAGGAAACGCACGACGTCATCGAGAGGCTAATGTTTCAGAAAAAAAAAAAAAATTAACGTTACGTGTGTATTACGTGTACGGTGAAAACATTATATCGAGAAACTCTGACCGTTTCCAAGGTTCCATCAACGCGGAACAGTCCGCGCTGCATCTGCTGATATCTACATCTGCGACGAAGTCTGCGCTTAACGAGCGAGCGATTTCCAGGCACGATGAAATGTCATAGTTTCTCGGTAACGTCGAGTCGTCCCTCAACGCTGACGGAATGCCATCGGCAAGAAACGCGGGCGAAACCGCGTTTCCGTGTCCGCGAGCAACGAAACAGCAGCGGTCAGCATGGCCTGCGTTCCAAGTGCAATATATAACACATAGCGAGCACGTGTCACATAATACACTTGGTTGGCTCATCTCGGATATCAGGGAGCATTAGGCTGACACGGTGACAGTAATTTCAATTACATACTCCGCCGTGTACTCGACGGTTGCTGTTGGTCGTCTTCGCCAAATGTGTATGTGTGTGTGTGTTTTTCTATTCTTACGCTGCCTGGTGGCTGGCATCCAGCGTGTCGTCAATTGACGCAAATTGGGGGAAAGCCGCGTTAAAGACGCGGACGCTACATCCGCCATTAGAGCGGCCAAAGACCTCGCCTCCCGATGGCTTCCAACGTCGCGGTTGCATGTGCGATGTTCACCATGTGAACGTCTCGCACTTGCGCCGCGTTGCCGTCCTCCTCAAGGACCATAATGCGCCGGATACGTACTGCGCGTATATGCTACCGAGGATGGATGCTGCGCGCCACCGTGCTCTAAGTAAGTTTGCCTCGCCGTTCGATCGAGGCGGATCGACGGAACGCCGATATCGTCAGAGGAAGCCTCTGAACGTTGATTCGCAAACGCGTGTCTAATCGCAAGACGCAAACGTACGTCTATTTTCGGTCAATCTCTTTCCCACCGATGCAAATATTTTAAATCGTTTCTCCTATACAGGTTGATTCAATGAAAATTGTTGTTCGATACGGTTTCAAGGCAGGCAAAATATGATGTGTCAATTTTTTGCGTGTGTAGGTCATCTTTATCTCTTTTTTTTAATTTGACCACATATTTTTTTAAATCGCAAATCGAAAGAACGTTAAGTTCCAAGTGAAAAAGTTTAACGCCAGACTGATCCTGAACCTAACAGTTAAGGAGATGTTTTATCATTTTCACGGATTCGACTTCCAAAATCGAGTGCAATTCGCGTAATGGTTTTTGCACCAAGTAACTATTGATGAAAGTTTCTTTTCTAGAAAATTTATGGACGAAGCAACATTGATCATGGTTACGTCAACTTATGAAATTTACATTATCGGCCAAATTCACGTTATTACCAAATAATCATTTGGGCACCAAACGACGAGAAAAGTTGATCATCAACGTTCATGAAACATTAACGCGTGGCAAGCAAATGGCCCTAATGCTCTATGCCGAGTTTTTATCCCCGAGACAATTTTTGAAATTACTTTAAAATCACGCAACTTTTGTAACAAACAATCTTTCATTGGACGAATAATTTAAAAGTTATTGCACGTTACGTGAATCATCCTGTACATACGAATATTATTGAAAATCTACAGCGTGTTACTTTTGTTAAAATGTAAAATTTGTGTCGTTTGGTATTCTTGATACAATTTCGTTGCAACTTCTCTACCGACCAATTCAAATTTGACGAATCAATTTGTTAGCTTGACGGGGAACAGCTTCTAACGATAAAAGTTGAACAACCGTTCTCTCTTCTGCCTCTCAACGTCCTCGTTTCACAAAATGAACGATTCGTTACGAATTTACGCGACGTCCACGTCCATGAATCTAATACATATGTATTGTACAAGCGCTTTATCGCAGTGAAGTCGAGTATCCGTCAGAATTTAATCAAGCCAGAAATTATTTAAACTCGGAGTTTCTCTTTCCACGACGATACCCAATCTCTATCTATTTATAGATGCTTGAGAAATTTATAAGCAACCTCCTCCCTCTGATTGTGCGCTAAATTTGAAACTGAGTCACAGGACAAGAATTTCAACGATTATCCTTTTGTCGAAGCGGTCGAGTTTCTTTTTTTATATATAAAAAAAAAAAAAAATAATAATAAAGAATGATTGCACGAATGTGCAAGTAATATTAGAGGTACCTATAAGTCATAAGACTTGTTTTTCAAATTTAATAAACACTGCCATCTAGTGACAATAATTTAACTTATTATAACATAATCTATATCTAATTAATATATTTATATTCTAGTTATAATATGTCGACACTCAGTGTGCTTTGTTAAATGATATTATAGATTAAAACTGTATTAACTCTTAAATAAAATAATATTATATTATAATATTATAATCTAGAATAATAATATCATAGAATAAATCTGAATATAGATATACATAAATTATATTATGGATTAAAGCTGTGTTAATTCTTAAATAAAGCAATATTATATTATAAATTATAATCTATAATAATAATATTATAGATTAAAACTGTATATAGATATACATAAATTATATTATGGGTTAAAACTGTATTAACTCTTAAATAAAACAATATATTATAATATTATAATCTATAATAATAATAATATTATAGATTAAAACTGTATTAACTCTTAAATAAAACAATATTATATTATAATATTATATAATAATATTAGGATCTATAATAATAATATTATAGATTAAAACTGTATCAACTCTTAAATAAAACAATATTATATTATAATATTATAAAATAATGTAACACTATATAATAATGAAATAATATTACAATCTATAATAATAATATTACAGATTAAAACTGTATGTAGATATAGATTATATTACAGGTTAAAACTGTATTAACTCTGAAATAAAATAAAATTAACCCCACCAAATAAAATTTTGTACACGTATCAAGAAACGACATGTACTTATGGGTAGCCCTAATACACATCGTCGGAACGTAGCCGTCGTGTCGATATTGTTATTAGATTGGCGGCATCAATTAAGGGCTAATGAGGGCGCTCGGAGGTTGCGACAACTTTGTTCGACGTCGCAGTGACTAATTTCACGGGCCATTAATGCGAAAGTCTTGGCCGTTCGAGGCACAGCGCGGCAATAAAGCAAGTTCGAGAGCGACACGTTCAAAGGGGGCAAAGCGGTTCATTTTGCCAGGCGAAATGATTTCTTGGAAGCAAAGTGGAGGATAACGGAGTACACACAGTCTGACGAAGTTACGGCTTGCATCGGACGCAAAGTTCAACGAACGCTTCTTCTTTCTCCGCTTCAATCTCTGTTTACACGCGTTTTACTCAGAGTTTTACCGTAGGTCGTCGGACAGATTAGATTACGACGTAGAATATTCTTTCTAAACGTACGCACACGCCCACACATTAAAAAAAAAGGAAATTAATTAAATTAATTATTTAATTTCGTTGGGAGTAGCTTCGTGCTTCGATGTGTAAAAATAGAATCAGACGCAGTCTCCAGCGGACGAGGAGAAGAGCTTACGGTTTTTTAAACTACGATGAAAGCATCATGCTACTACTCGCGTTAATTAGACTCCCCCTCTAACTCGGGAACAATTTTATGCCGACGAGATTCTGCTCCTTGGGAATCGCATCGTATTTTCAATCGTATATTTGTTTCCTGTTTCTATTTAAACTGGACCTTCTAATTAGTTCTTTGAGTCGCATCAATTCTCCATTCGTCGATCCTCCGAATTGTACTTTTTGACAAACAGTATTTATTAGCCTCGATCCCAGTCACGTTTCAACATTTCGTTTCAATTCGGAATTTATGTTTCGTAGTGTTTTCACAATTAAGAGTCCCATTCGTATTAACGCGTTTCCATTAAACTGAGCTCTCTAATCGAGCAAGAGGAAAATGGCAAATGGCGTTGAAAATCTGTTTCCCTTTGTTCTCTTCTCCGTATACACACGACGACGAGCGAGTAAAATCAACCGAGTGGGTCATTCGTCGGAATCATTCGAGATAATGACGCAAGAAATTCTAGCACCATTCTGTCGATTCTACGCGAGCTGATATTTACCCGCGTGCATCACTCGCGTTTACTATACAGCGACAGCTTGGTAATTATTGGCAAATATCAGCTTTCTATTTGCAAATACCTATGGTGCTCGATCGCTGCGCAATATTCTTCAGCAGATACCGTATGAGATCGATAGGAAAAAATTTTATATAGCCAGGGATGTATCAAAGGAGTATCGATTGTGCGTACGCACCGGTAGCAACGTTTACGTGAATATTGACTGGTGTCTTTGGTACGGAAAGATAGTTCGGAAAATGTATAACGTAGCATGCACATTTATACGCGATCAATATTAAATACATGTTCATTTGAAACGACCGAATTAATTTTCATAGCATCTCGATCTGAGGAACTACTTGTCTTTTGTAAGTAAGAATCAATAAATATCAATTGAATAGCAATTTTAAAAAATAGCGCAGGTACATTCTGTTGTATTAATCCAAATAGACGTTAATTCTAACCAAAAAATAGTTTTAGAAAAAAGGCAAGTGATTTTAGAAAAAAAAAA
>NW_025110423.1:33102-49238 GCF_011392965.1 Frieseomelitta varia | reverse complement strand
TCGATATTCGACTGAGTAGCAATTTTAAAAAATAACGCAGGTACATCCTGTTGTATTAATCCAAATAGACGTTAATTCTAACCAAAAAATAGTTTTAGAAAAAAGGCAAGTGATTTTAGAAAAAAAAAAGACTTTCGATATTCGACTGAGTAGCAATTTTAAAAAATAACGCAGGTACATTCTGTTGTATTAATCCAAATAGACGTTAATTCTAACCAAAAAATAGTTTTAGAAAAAAGGCAAGTGATTTTAGAAAAAAAAAAAAGACTTTCGATATTCAACTGAGTAGCAATTTTAAGAAATAGCGCAGGTACATTCTGTTGTATTAATCCAAATAGACGTTAATTCTAACCAAAAAATAATTTTAGAAAAAAGGCAAATAATTTTGAAGGAAAAAAAAAAAGGCCTTCGATATTCAACAACAGACATCGATTCCACCATACACTGTTACGTCTTTGGTTAGGATTTTTTAATAGCAAACATATAGGTGGACTTGACGTTAACGACTTGTTATTCAAGCGAAAGCTGTTTCGATTTGACACGGCGATGTGATCCATCATCTTTAACTTCTTTAATAAGAAAAATTCGAAAATTCCGTAGTAAAGTAACGTAGTATCAATGGCAACACTACGCGCCCCTGGCGTGTGCGACACTGCACGTGGCAACGCTAGCTGTCGTTGCACGTGGGCTGAAAGCCGAAGAGTGCCCACACATCACGGATTCTCATTCGGCCTTCGAGTTTCCCGACTGGTGCATACGTGGTATTCACGCTTGCACACTTTCACGTGTGCACGTACCTGACTCCTGTCACTTTAGTCAGCAGCTCTATCTCCAACTCATTTCCAACGTATTAGTCTGCTCATTTTATTTCGCATCTTTTGTTCTTTTCATTTTTTTTCACTGTCGAAACCAACAGACTGAATTTTCATCAAGACGATAAATATATACGTGTCACAAACAACAGACTGTTTCAGTTTTCAGATAGGACCCTCTGGTTTAAACGAAACGAGACTGAAATCAATGTTTTCCTCGGTATCTTCGAGTAAACGCCGAGGAGCCAACTTCCAGGAGCATCACTCGTTCAAATTTGAAAGGTTAATCTTCCAACAATCCAATCAAAGTTCAACAAAACGATTCTTCCTTTGTTACTCTTTCTCTCTCTCTCTCTCTCTCGATCTTGCCTCTCCCTTTCGAACTTCCTTCGAAGATATAGGCACGACTCGAGGACGACTCGCCAGCCAGCACGTCGGAATTCCATCCGTTTTTCGAACAATTCCACGGCGTGATAACGACGCACGCCAGCTAGTATGTACGTTGAAAGCTATTCAAAAGGAACGCCTCCCTTTTGTCGAAGTCACCCTCTCGTCGTTCCGTCGACCTACTGCTTTTTGCATCCGGTAGATTCGACCCAGTTCTCGTCCCATATATCCCCGGCAGCTTCGAGTCTTCTTCGCTGAGACGTGCCGAGGTCAAGAGGATTCGATTCGAGTTATCTCTCACCGACGACGGACCGTCGAGATGATAAAACACACGCGCATGTAATGCTGAATGTTCTTACTGTAATTCGTAGTGACTAATTTTCATCCATTCGTTACGAGTGTTAGACGTATACGTGGCATCTGTTGAGGTATTGGGGTAATCATCGTATTAAAGATATAAGATACACTTTAGCCATCGAAATGTGCTTTTTTTCTGTTTTTCTACTCGACAGTGGAATGTTTATGTACGACAAGAAATTATTACAATGAAAAATCTTTCTCAGTCTATCACAATTCGGAAAAAATCGATAACTACAGATAAAAATTTGAGGTTAGATTTAAGAGAGCCGAATATATACAGTATCTATTACCGTATTGGAGTAATCACGTATTAAAGACATATAACATATTTTATACTTTTCTATTTTTTCTGTTCGGCAGTGGAGTATTTGTACGATAAGAAATTATTGTAATAAAAAATCTTTCCAAATCTACTGCAATTCGAGCCTGCTATAGGTGTAATTGTTAATCTCTTAAAAATTTGAGGTTAGGTTTTTGTTTGAAGAATTAAAGTTTGAAAAAAAAAGAAAAAACATTTCAGGCCCTTATCAAAACGTTACCAAGAAATTCAAAAAAGATTCGATAAGAAATTATTGTAATAAAAAATCTTTCTCAATCTACTGCAACTCGAGCCTGCTATAGATATAACTGTTAATCTCTCAAAAATTTGAAGTTATGTTTTTGTCTGAAGAATTAAAGTTTGAAAAAAAAAAGAAAAAAACATTCCAGGCCCTTATCGAAACGTTACCAGGAAATTTTAAAAAGATTCAATTTCAGAACAGATTTACTCAGAAAATAATTTCATCAAAATGTGTCGATCACTTTTGGCGTGAGGTCCAGTTCAATGGCGGCGGAGCGGACTATAGTAGCGAAATGGTTAAACAGGTGTCTTCTCATTCCATGAAACCTAAAGAAAATCTTGAAAAACAAGTATAATCCTGAATAAGCCCAAAATCATAGAGTCGGTGGTTTAGTTTGCTAGTCAATGATTTAGTTTACTGTCGCTATATCGCAGAGGGGGGAGGGAGCGTGCTATCGAGACCTTTCTCTGAATTCCTTTCACGTGGCAGGTGCAGCCGCGTGCACGCGAGTGCAAGTGCAGAGATGCGAATCGATTGGCAGAGAGGCATGGAAAATGTGCACGCGGCATGATTTCGTTGCGGCGTACGCGAGAGACGAGATAAATGGCCGTTGGCTCGGTGCAGCGGCGGTTTCGTAAACGTAGCCGGAAATGCTGGCCCGCCTTGCTGGTCCAAGCCGCGAGCACAGCTCTCTGCAACATCGTCGAAGGACGATCGCGCGTATTCATAGAACTGCCAGAACTTTCATTGCTAAATGAGCGAGAACAGTTTGCACGAGCTCTCCGGTTATCCCCCAAATTAGGAAGAATTATATTATTTTATGTCTGAGAATTGCTGACAGAAATAATAAATTGGTCATTTCACTTTGATAATTCTAGTGTTAGAGGTGTTTTTTAATGGTTGAAGCCTTAATCAATGATGTGAGTTTCAAGAATCTCTCAAAATTGGAGCACTGCTATGCGCATGGTTCGAATTATAGAGTAACAATGCGGAAGCAAAATGTCAATTCACCACTGTGTATAGTTGCAATTGCCTAAGAGATGAGAATCTGTGTATAATGATTAATAACGGCGCAGCAAATATGTGCTTAACACTAGAACTACAAAACGACTAAGACATAACATTTCTATCAGAAACGTTAAAGTAAAAAAGATAGAAAATCTTTGTGATACGATAAATTACGCAACATTTTTCGAAAGAACATTCAAATTTCTAAGAATATATTAAATATACGTCTATAAAATATCTGAAGAAGAGAAATGAATTTCTGACGAGCAGAAATTATAAATGTCGACCACTTTGATAATTCTAGTGTCAAAGGTGACTTTAACGACTGAAGTTTTAATCGCGTTGAAGAGTTTCAAAAATTTCTCACAATTGGAGCTGCTGTTTATTCGCAGTTCGAATTAACGATGCAGTGAGCGAGCGATGAAATGTCAATTTACCACAATTTACGTACAGTTGCAATTGCATAGGAGATGAAAATCTATGACAATAACAAAGTACAACAACCATAGGGCCAACAGCGCAGCAAACGTGTTGTACAATAAAACAAAGACATCGTTAACAACGACAGAGTTGCGCAGTTGTACGAGCAAAGTTCTTCTTTAATTAACGAGCGAAGCATTCGACGCAGTTCGGAGAATGAATTATTGAATCCACGGAAAGAAACGCATCTATGACAGGTCTGAAACACGTAATTAGAGACGCTGAAACCAGCATGACATAGAGAAGAAATCTAGAATCGTGGAGTGTCCAGGCAAGAGTCCAACGGTTAGCAGGATTGTTTTTATTGGACTCTTCAGCATTCCTGACTACCTCGAAGTTTAACGATCCCTGTTTCACAAGAGCAGGAAACCTACGCAGAATTTATAAGGGGAACGTACGAAATTTTTGCTAGAAAATGAGGAAACGACGCATTTTCAACATAATTGAAAATGAATCTTACATGTGCTTGATTAGAATATCCATCGAGCTTCTTGTCGCTCATTTCAGCCACTTTCCCGGCGGGATATTTGAAACGACAGTTGCACGCAAGAAATATTACTGATCGTGTGTAAGAACCATTAGGATGAAGAGATTATCATTGTTTTACGAATAACTGTACAATTTTATTATTTCAACACCACAACAATCGAACCCTGTTCATATTACGGCGAATTTCAGACTTTCGTATTTCACAACTGCTTAAAAGATAAACAAGTATCTTTTATCAAAAATTAATATCAATTTCTGTTTTGGACAGAGAGACACAATTGTATAAATCATTTAAATTATAATGATTTATATTGTAGAATATTCTGATAAATATTTCCATTGTATAAATTGTACGAATCTATTTATTTTTATTATCATTTAAATCAGAACGCACGTAGAATATTCGGATACGACTGTTCCAGCGTTAATTCATTTATATTAATATTTCTGGACAAGCCAAAATTGAGCACAAGCCAGCTCGCCGTGAAAGTATTGAAAACAACAAAACAAAAAAACCATTAAATCACGTCGTCCCGCTACAATGATGTCGTTATTTACGAAGTATTTTCAGCACGACACACAAGACAGAGCTCTTGGAATTCTATTTTGAACAGCCTCGTTCTATTCATCGATCAATATCCGCCGCGGTGAGACGAGGGGGTGTTAGTCCTCCTAAAACACCGACCACGACCTTCTTCTTTCTTTTCTCTTTTTCTTTTTCTTTTTTTTCCTTTTTTCCCTTTTTTTTTTAATCAAGCTCAAAGAAATTCATGTCAGTCGCGGCGAGCGTACACACGCGCGAAAGAGCGTTTTTAACGAGCGTAGGCACTCGTGGTCGAGGACGAAACAACCGACACTTTGCACTCGCTTTTGCACGAAAATCAAGCCCGTGGAGATTAACGGGGCGCGTAACGCGAATACTTCCGGTGCCGGGGCGTCATCATCCGTGAACACAGCCGATTCAAATAAGCCGGGTATCGCGCCTCGGCTTGATAGACCGAGCCGACTTTATTCCATTCAGAGAGTTAAGAGCTTAATCTTGAGTATTCCGTGAGAAATACTTGCACAGCCGGCGCCGCGCGTTGCCTGCACTCAGTCAATTCACGTATTTGCCACGTGGTTATCGCGGCCACGACGAACGCGGAGGAAATTGAACTTCAGCATCACGCGACTCGTTTTTGCTCCCTTCGTGATTTACCGATATTACAGATAACGGCGTAAAACGCTGATTATTTCGATTGTCGTAAGGCCAGACCACTAGAACTATCGAAACGGTCGAAACAAATATTTCGGTAGTTTGAATATTTTGGTAACGGTGTATTTTTGGAGACTCGAATGATTAAAATATGTAAATAGAAGCATAAATAGAAGCTTGTGTTCTTTTACTCTTCCCGTCTGTGATGGGAATTTCGTGCTTAACTTGTCGGTAGTTCTGGTGTTGACCTCTTGCGCTGATGGGAATGACGTGCCATTTTTGCCCAAGAATTGCAATATTTTCTCAATTTTATGTATATTTAAGTATAAGGCGAAAACGAATAATAAATTTATTACTTGTCAATCATTTCTATCCAGTGATATCACACCGACGAGTTCAAAGGGAAAAGAAAGCGACAAATTGTTGTATAACGGTTCGGTCACTCGTTATGGTCCGCAATCAGTTGCCAACATACTGGTTATTGTTCCGTAACCGATAAACGTAATATACAAGTAAAAAAATCGTGACGAGTCGTACAAATATAACAGAGGTGGTACCCACAAGTAACGTCGTTTATTTGCCATTCAGTGCCAATAATTTAAACGAGACAAAAATTTTGCACAGTAACAAACAACTGACGACATTATTTATTTACGAGTACCCCACAATTTATTTGCACCGCGGTCCCAACATCTCGCTTCGGAACAATCGCTCGGAAAAGAGAGGCGCCAAACCTTGTCAAAAAATAAAACCATGAAATCATCGCCACGTCGTAAAAATCGTATTTACCGCCGTATCCAAAAGTTAATTACACGGCGCTGGAACCAGAG
Source organism: Frieseomelitta varia (assembly GCF_011392965.1). Lineage (NCBI taxonomy): Eukaryota > Metazoa > Arthropoda > Insecta > Hymenoptera > Apidae > Frieseomelitta > Frieseomelitta varia. The sequence goes on along the minus strand of NW_025110423.1, from coordinate 43,117 downwards.
AGAGGGCACACACGTGTGTGCAGTACGTGTGCAAGTCCAACACCCGAGTGTATCCCGGTTGACTCGGCTGCCGGTGTTCGCCGATCAATACGGCATGCCTGAGGAACAGAGAGATCAGACACGGCCACAGCGGAGAAAAAGAGACAGCGGAGTATTGTTAAACCGCTGGATAGCCCGAGTGGAGCTAGGGCACACGACACTTGAAATCGCCGATTTCCAGCTCCCTTCCAACCATGCCAATCACCCGCACCTCCGCCAGCCAAAAGATCCGCCAGGTAAAAATATTCCTCACTTTCGAATGCACACGAATCGGCCCCCGGTCTCTGTTGTAAATCGACCGTTTAGGCACCCCCTCGCCCTTTCAATTCCAGCGGACAAAAAACCAGCAGGCCGCTGGGGATACCCTTTCCGGGGCAACGAATGTCAATTTTTTTCTTTTTCCTTTTTTCTTTTTTTTTAATGTCCCGCGGTGAATTCGCCGGGAATTCGCACGAAGAGAGAGAACTATGAGCTACGAACTATGGAACGTTGACGAGGCAGAGGATAAAGGGGACCGAGGGCGTTTATCCGTGAATTTTCACCTCAAATATCTCCCTCTCTCGTTTCCCAGCCGTGGCATAAAGAATCGAGGAGCCGTCTCTAATTTCCGCCTTGTCTAAATAATTTTACACACGCGACACAATCGAAGAACTCGGGAATTTGCAGGGAGATTTACACGAGGATTGAAAGAAAAAAAAAAAAAAACACACGAGATTGAAATCAAAGGGGGATACTTTAGGAGAGTTATTTGCACGCGAAGCTCATTTACGTTTATAGTCTTCTAATTAAAACCGCTCGGGGCAAAAAAGATCCCACTCGCCACACGCGCGTAATTTCTGCGCTTTAAAAGCTCTCTAAGAGCTATCCGCTTCGTTCGCGTTCCTTTTTATCCAAGTTTCAAGTTTCAGCGTAATTGCAAAGCGTCGTGCGCTGTCTCGGGAAATGTTCGAACTTCGAGATACGGTCTAGCCTCTCTGTGCATTTGTTATTTATCGTTAGGATGCGATGCTCGACACACACTGTCTGCCGTTGTCACGAAAATGCGACTTTGCGCCTTTGATATTCTCGCAAGAGAATGATTTCTAGCCTCGGGAAATCGATGTTTATGTTCTAATACATATTTCTGGAAATTACTTTAATTATTTAAGACAATTGTTATTTTTTCTTTTTTTTTCTTTTTTTTGAGGATTATTTTTGAAAAAATTTACGAGGGATCTCTTTGTAAATTCTCTAAATTGTCAATACGTCAGGGGATGCGAAAAACGCGTAAAAATCTCCAACAAGCTGACTTTCATTTCAAATATAATGTAATTACAATATAATATATTATATTACAAATATAATAAATATAATATATTATTATAAAATATTATATTACAAATATAATAAATATAATATATTATTATATAAATATATATCAATATACAATTACTAATTATTATTATTAGTAATTTATAATTGTTCCAAATGATAGAACACGGAATTTCTATTTTAAACCACCTTGCTCGGTAGTTTAAAATCAATTAAAACAGATTGTTATACCATACTCCGCTATATTATTCTTCTCAAAATTAATATGCTTCACGTTTCGCTATGTAAATAATTTAGTATCTAGTACTGTTCAGTCAGCCAGAATGAAACAATAGTGTTTTATAGAATTCTACTTTTGATAGTAAGAAAGTCAACGAGGAATTAAGAAATAAACATTCGCGCGATATGTCAGCGTATAACACAAACATCCAACGATCGATCGCAAAATCAACGAAATAATAAATATCCGTTCCTCGCCACGTCGGGACAAGATGCCAAATCACGAAGAAGCGAGAAGAAGAAATGTCCCATTTTCGCGTCGATCGAAGAAGATCGGCCGAGCCTACGAGAGGCCATCAGCTACCGCCGAGTTCCTCTCCCTCTGCGCTCGTCTCAACAGGCAAGAGCCTGTAGTTGGCAGAAGGCGCGTAGGGTTATCGACCCACAGCCCCCGCGGGTCGAATTCCCGGCTTTTCTTCTTCTTTTCCTCCGGAGATTCCGCTATCAACGCGCCCCTGCCCCTGTGTCTCGTCGTCGTCCGCTTCCGGCAGAGACGAAGAAAATGGCCGCCGACCAAGCACCGCGAAAACGTTCGACGTTGCGCCAACCTTTTGATCCGAGAGTGGCAAAAGTTTACGTAATCGTATCGACGACGACGACGACGAGGAGAAGGAGAAGAAGGAGGAGAAGAAGAAGAAGAAGAAGGAGAACGAAGGTAAGCAGGAAACGAGGAGAACAAAAAGGAAAAAGGGGGTAACAAACGAGCAGCAGCGCCGGGGAAAAGGGAGCGGGTGGGAAAAGAGAAAGAAGAGGAGCTGGCAACTGGCCAAAATCCAGAGGGCGTCGCCAAGGCGGCCTCCCAGGGAGAAAGAAAGAGAAGAAATATAGAACAGGAATTAATGTTCCCTGGATCTGGATCCCTAGTCGATGCGGGCAAGCGGAACGGAACAAACAAAAAAAAAAAACAAAAAAACAAAAAAAAAAGAAAAAAGGAAGGATAAAACAACCAACGAGCCTTTTTTCAGGCTGCCTAGCTACGTGTGGGCTAGTAGTTTCGTACACGTGAACCGTTGCTGCTGAAACTACGTGAAAGAACAGTTTCTTCCATTGTTTATTCATGAACAGCGCGCGCATGCAAGTGTGTCGTCCATTGGTTCCGCGCTGCGTGGAAACGTATGCACGTATATAGCCAGACACGTTACGACCGACTGCGGTGGACACCTTACTCTATTGCAAGTTACTTCGGTCAGTATCGGATCAACGGAATTCCTATCGATTAAATTCACTCGTGCAGACACAGCGGGAACAATTGTCGAATCCCGTTACGTAAGCTCGACGTGACAATGTGGCTACGTTCAAAGGACAGAGGAGTCTCGAGACGAAAAATCGAGGAGTATTGCGTATGCACGTATTGTAATGATGACGAGCGTCGCTTGAAACACACACACACACACACATCAGATGTGGTCGACGAGGTGGCACGTTCCACGCTATAGTGTGAAGCCTTATGCTACAGTGATAATTTCTTCCCGCTCTGTTTATAACCGTGTTCACCGACCGTCGATCGATCGAGAACTCTCGCGGTGGCGGAACTGAAAACACGCTCCTTTTCCCTTCGATTCAATTACCACTCTTTGAACAACGTTTCTCCCCCCGCCCCGCGTTTCCAGTCTACCAGACTCGACTCGACGCACAATCAATTTTTCATCAAACGCCGTCTCTCTTTCTCTCTCTCTCTCTCTCTCTATCTCTGTGTGTGTGTGTGTGTCTTTCGCTTCCCATTTTCCTCGCGTTCGCGCGCAACTACGAGAGCGGGAAAGGTACGGGAAATACGATGGAGAGAACGAACGAGAGGAAATCGCGATTACGCGCGCGTCAAGGCGCGGTTGTTTCGTGTCCCGGGCGTTGCGAAGGGAAAGTTGCAAAAAGAGAAAGAGAAAAGAGAGAAGAGAGCCAGCCAGCCAGCCAGCCAGCCAGCCAGCCAACCAGCCAGCCAGCCAGCCAGGTCTGGTTTAATTACGCTGACGCGTTCAAAGAGCGTTCACGGCGCGACTCGATCGAACGAGCAAATTGAAATACACACACCCGGGGTTTAGACTAATTAGAACAAACCGGCCGGCGAGAAACGTGGCCGTTCGCGCGTACGCGAGCGTGAAAAGTGCGCCGGATCTCGAGAGGAAGAGCGCACCAGCGGAATCGTGACAGGTGAAAGTAAATGAGGTAGAGTAAATGAGACTCTCCACTCCGGCAGATGAATTCGAAATGAAAGTGCAGTTCGTTCAGTCACTCCGTCGTTCGTCATCGTCCGCGACGCGCGATAGTTGTCGTCTGCGACGAGTATACACGCGCCACTCTCCGCCGACGGGATTTTGTTCGAACGATGTTCGGTTGCTGGAACGTTTTTTCTTCTCCCTTCGATCGAGGACAGAAAGGAGGGAAAGGATGGAAGTCGAGTTTTTCGAATAAATTTCCTGGTAGGAATGAACGGAGGATTTATATTTCGGGGGCAGGAAATTAATTTCAATTGATTCGTCATTTTTTTTTTTTTTTTCTACCTCCGAGAGCTTAACGACACGAGCACGCTTGTCACAAAGAAGTGATAATATTTTCGTGTAACGTTATCATTATTATATTATTATTATTATTATTATAATATTATATTATATTATATTACTATATTATTATTATTATTATTATATTATATTAGATTATATTACTATATTATTATTATTATTATTATTATTATTATTATATTATATTTATTATTATATTATTTCGTGTAACAAATATTATTATTACTCGTCATAATTGCAATTTGTTACTTGAATTAAATTTTTGCAAGATTATATTATTATATTTATTATTATATTATATTATATTATTATATTATTTCGTGTAACGAGTATTATTATTATTCGTCATAATTGCAATTTGTTACTTGAATTAAATTTTTGCAAGACAAAACTAAATATTTGTAAATTTAGACATTTTAGAATGTTCTCATGACTCTTAAAAAAAGGAAAAAATTAGTATTTTACTTCTGTAAATTTAATTAAAATTTAATTAAAATTTAATTAGTATTTTCACTTCTGTACAATCTAATTCAATGCTACAATTAACAGCTGCACTATAGACAAGTTAGGTTAAGCTAGGTATAGATAAGGTATTAGAATGGTTGTATTATATTAAGATTGTATCGAAATTGCAAGGAAATGGGGGGGGATGGGGTAAAATAAACATAACAATTAACAGCTGCACTAACTCTGCGTTTGACGAGTGTAATCGTCGCTGCTTTTGTAGTTTTAGCGACACAGCCAAGAGGTTGAAAAACGACGAATAAATTTAGAGGGAAAGCGAGAACAGCTCCGTAGAAACATATTTACCGTAACTATTGATTGATCACGCACGATTGAAATTAATCAGGCGACCAAATTAAATTTACATCTCGTTATATACATATATATATATAATCTCTGTTGTAACACGTAACAAACGAAAAAAGATAAGAAAGAACTACGAAAGACCGGTGTCGCGCGTGGCGTGTTTCAACAAAGAGAGTTTCAAAGGCCCCGGGTAATTCTCTTCACTTGTCTCGTCGTCACGGAGCCCCGGTGAATCGAATGATCGACCATGCTCGTTTCCCACGATACGCCCGCGTTCATCATTGACTGAGCTGTTCCATGAGGCGTAACCTTATAATTATCGACCCTTGCCAAAGGTGTACCTTTCGTTCCCGCTCCGTCGAGTATCTCAACACGTCCCAATTTCGATACTGCTATGAGAACGACACCTCTGGCCTGCCTCTTTTTGTAACTGCAGTCCCTTTAATCGTAACTGTGTGTCCAAACGAGATGTCACGAGACGCGAGAATGGCGCGTGCGGGATAACGTCTATGCAACGTTTAGCGAAAACGGGGAATCGAATGGTCAGCCGATCGGTCTTGTTAATTGCAGCCTCCCCCGACTTTTAACGATGCCAGCGAAACGAGCGTGGACGCGAAAAAGCGACGAGGTTGTCGGCGGAGTAATTATATCGGGAGCCCGTCCTCATCATTCCTAGGATCGATGCACCTATTTTTTTACAAAGCTGGCTGGCTGGCTGGCTGGCTGGCTGGACGAAGAACGCAGAGGAAAACAAGACTGGTCGTCAACTGGTTCATCGAACGTCGTTACTCGTCGTTGTTCGCCGACTTTCGTCGTCAATCCTTAACACCTTGCCCTCGACAAACTTTCTTCGCATCATCTGCCAGCAATTTATTTACGAAGCATCATCACTTCAAATAGATATAGCACTGGATAGTAAAATGATCATTTAGATAGTATTTAACACGAGATTTTGTTATTTATCGTTCACGAGGCGAATCAAGCCGATCGTATCGACAACGGACAAACTCTCGAGGAGGCTGTTCTCGTCTAGGTGGGCCGTGTCATGCCGATAACGCTTGTCGCCCGCGCGATATATTCAGAGTAGCTTGGTGTTCCGTTTATGTCAGAATATCGCCGTTTGTTCATCAGATTTGTTAGAAATCTGTTTGCCTCGTGTCGCATGTACTTGATACTTCTTTGATACAAATTCTATATTCTTTTCACCTGTTCAACGCCACATATGTGGACCAATAGTTTTATTTTATCTTCACCCAGTGGCCAGGTATGGTTGAAAGTAGGGTACAAAAAAAGGTTTTACACAAAATGGTAAAGGCACGTTTTCAAAATTAAATATCTAATGCATCTTGAAGTCAGTTAATATTTGAAATTTTTCAAAATTATGGCTGAGAGTGCACCTTTGACCGATCATCGTCTCGGCAACCAAAACGCAAATTACACTCAAAATCATGTGGGAAATTGTTCAAATTTTTAGGTTCGGAATCACTTGAAATTACTATCTTTCGTATTTTCGGAGGAATAACTATATCACTACCACTGTCGGAGCTTTCATCACTATCACTGTCATCCTCTTCACTTCTTTCACTTTCAGTATCATCCTTGCAAAGATCAACATCTTCACTTTCACTTGGAACATCTGATAAATTGTCAGCAAGTATATTTAGAATTGTTTCACCTCTATCCATGGCTATTGAACACTTTAAAATACCAAATTGATATAAAAATCAAGTGATTTTTATTAGTAAGATCAAGAGACCAATCACTTTTCATTCCTTGTGTAATCACTTTTAACTTCGAATGCGTTTCCGTGCTGACAAATGACAATAATGAAACATCGGGAACTCTCGAGTGTTTGGCCACAAGCTCTAAAATTAAAAACCACGAGAATTTTCGTGAACCGTCCGCAATGTGTTAATTTACGTCCTATAAAAAATCTACTTCCATCCGCGAAACCGTTACAAAAATAAATGCAAATGCAATGTTCGCTAAATTTGCTAGCCAGAAAATAAATCTCAATTGTCAAACGCGAGCGAAAAATAAAATAAAGTTAAATTAAATTTGTTTGTTATAGCATTGTAAATTAAATTATATATATATTATATTATAATATATATAATATATTTTGTATTTCTTTTTAATTACATATATTTTATTTTATATATATATTAAATTATATATATGTTTTGTATTTTTTTTTAATTACATATATTTTATTTTATATATATATATATATATATTAAATTATATATATGTTTTTTATTTTTTTTTAATTACATATATTTTATTTTATATATATATTAAGTTATATATATGTTTTTTATTTTTTTTAATTACATATATTTTATTTTATATATATATTAAATTATATATATGTTTTTTATTTTTTTTAATTATATATATTTTTATTATATATTTTTTTATTTTTTTTAATTATATATTTTTTATTATATATATATTAAATTATATATAATAAAAATAAATTACATTATAAATTAAAAATTCGTCCCTTAATTGTTGATAGTCCCGTCGTTCAGTTAAGAAGCATAGTTGCAACTTCCATCGAACACGCTCCGGTTTGCACCCGGAAGCCTCAAACTACAATCGCCGATACACGATATATATTCATTCCGTATCGCGCGTGGCGAACGATTGTTCGCCAGTTTGCCCGGCGAACAAACCGGGGAGGGGAAAGGTTACGTCGGTACAAATTCCGAGAGATTTATCTGGCCGATTCGAACCGGCGGCGAGGAGAAAAACGAGTCGAAAGGTACACACGACGGTGTACAAAGGTAGAATGCGCGACAGATAGAGACGGTCGGCTGAAAGTCGCAGACAAACGTCGCGGATTGTGAAAGTTTCCTTCTGTCTCTTGGCCGGTCGACATACAAGAGAAATTGGAGTTTTTCTTTTCCATTTCTTTTTTCTTTTCATCGTCGTTCGATTATATCCACGTGAAATTCGAGAATGTCGGGGCCCGACAGCAATCGTTGCACCGTTGTAAAATGCAAATGTTATGTATCGCTCCGCGATTATCTGACGATGGCCGCTTCGGCCGCGTTTTCAAAAGTTCGCACGTACCGCCGATAAATTATACACACGAGCGTGCGCGCACACTCTACTGACCTTGTTGCGTATTGGATATCGCCTCTTTATACCGTCGAGATAGTCGGTCGAAATTATCGTGGAAATGGAAAATTTCGCATCGCGGTTTCAAGCACCGCGGTCTTGAACAAAAGCATAAATTCTAAAGTCGGTTTCTGATGCGTCTAATCCATCCCCCTCCTTTCCACCCCAATCGCGAAAAAGAAGAAAACCTCCCTAGAACGCGTGTGCTCCATTTTCGACACGCGCTTCCTTTTCTTTACCGATATCGAATGTATTTTTTTAAATGTCGCAGATGAATGGATCAAAATCTTTAATTTTAACCCATTTGCAACGGGGGTACCCATAAGTAATTTCATTTTTTTTTTTTTTCAAATTTAGTCAGAATAATTTAACTAAAATAAAATTTAATAAACATTGCCATCTAGTCACAATAATTTAAATAAAATAAAATTTAATAAACATTGCCATCTACTAAGAATAATTCAAATAAAATAAAATTTAATAAACATTGTCATCTAGTCACAATAATTTAAATAAAATTTAATAAACATTGCCATCTAGTCAGAACAATTTAAATAAAATAAGATTTAATAAACATTATCATCTAGTTAGAATAATTTAAATAAAATAAAATTAATAAACATTGCCATCTAGTCAGAATAATTTAAATGAAATAAAATTTAATAAACGTTGCCATCTAGTCAGAATAATTTAAATAAAATAAGATTTAATAAGCATTATCATCTAGTCAGAATAATTTAAATAAAATAAAATTTAATAAACATTGCCATCTAGTCAGAATAATTTAAATAAAATAAGATTTAATAAGCATTATCATCTAGTCAGAATAATTTAAATAAAATAAAATTTAATAAACATTGCCATCTAGTCAGAATAATTTAAATAAAATAAGATTTAATAAGCATTATCATCTAGTCAGAATAATTTAAATAAAATAAAATTAATAAACATTGCCATCTAGTCAGAATAATTTAAATGACATAAAATTTAATAAACATTGCCATCTAGTCAGAATAATTTAAATAAAATAAAATTTAGTAAAACGACTGCTTATGGATGTTCCTAACATATATGTATGTATTGGAATAATGACAGAGAATGTACTATTATCACCAGAACATTTATATTTCTGGTCTGACCGTTGTTTTCACGACTATTCAGAAATACAGAGCATTTCACGTCTTTGAACAAAAAATTATTAAAGATAACACAAAAGAACTGAAAATACCAATGAAAACACGAATGAGTTACAAAATGCCCATTACTTCCATTAATCAAGGTTTACTGGATGGAACATTTGCCAATAATAGAAACAATTTCACCGAGAAAAGCTCCAAAAGCGTTGTGTCGTTCGTTTGTGTCAAAAAGGATAGAAGAGAAACAATTTGTCAGTGTGATAACTTCAAATAGCTTTATGCATTCATCACTTACACGAAATACTATCACACTGAGCAAAACAATTAGTGTACATTCTCTGTCGTTATTCCAATAATATATTTGACATTTCTTCCTTCTTGCACGATTTTTACTGTCCTTGTTCCTGTTCTTTTTATTACAGAGCTTTGAACTTTTTATTTTTGACGCTGTACAAAATTTTATTTAATTTAAATACGTTTATTAAATTTTTCGCGTGTTCGTGTTTTTGAATATCTGCGTTTTATATTATCCTCAAATCTCTCGCTAAAACGTAAAAAAAAAAAATCCCGCAATTTGGCAATTACTTGCGGATCAGCCCAGTCCCGTGCACACTGACGGGCTTCGCCGAATCGTTGCCCGATCAAACGAAAAGTTCTCTCAAACGATTAAACCGGTTTTCGATATCACTGAATGATATCGTTTTATGAAATGTCAGACGTTGCGGGAGGAGATTGGACCGTGGACAGATAGAGTTGCATTTCTGCGAAATCTATAAAGATAGTATCTGAACAAAGCAAAAA
>NW_025110423.1:5065-33092 GCF_011392965.1 Frieseomelitta varia | reverse complement strand
CTCCGGATGCACGTGCAAAAAAAAAAAAAAAAAAAAAAAAAAAAAAAAAAAAAAAAAACAACAAAAAAAAAGAAAAAGAAGAATCCCTCGAGAATGATTTGGAATTTTCGAAGAGACGAAAATCGAGTGTAAAAGTCGAGTGAAAGTTTTAGAAATGTTACGAATATCGCCGAGCGTGTTCAACGTGTTTCCAATTCAATCTGAAAGTTGTTGTCGTCGTTGTTATAGGAATAACAACGTTTCTCGCTAGATATCGCGAATCGCATTGTCTGTCGATTGTTTTGAACAGCAGACTCGATACGGAAATCGGTGTGGCGCTTCAAACCGCTTAATCGAAGAAATGTCAAAGGTTGAAGGCTTACGCTGTATCAATCTGAAACGCGTGGACGCGTTTGCAGTTATTCAAACGAACCTCAACGTGAGCTCGAAACAGAGTCAAATGTCAAAATAATAAAGTATTTACTCTATAAATAAATACGATGGAAAAATTCCAACAGACCTAGAGTGGCCATCTTATCAGTTCGTTCGCTATAGAAATACGAAACGCGAACGATCAGTGTTTCTATAGTTCAGTACGTACAGTCAAGTGATATTGAATAATTGAGTTATTGACAAGAAGGTAACCATTTTAACCTTCAACTGCAATATCGTTGAATCATAGATGCGACAGAGTTGTTTAAATATTTTTTTTACTTAACAACACAACAAGTTTAGCACTTAATATTTCTCAAAAAACATTTTTTTAGTATTCAACAACTTAAAAAGTATCTCAATCTCTACTTGTAGCATTTTGCGTAAACCACGCTCCGGGAATTATTTGAACGAATAGCAATGCGTTGAAATAATTCAGGACGAAATTTCTGTCGGACGAAATTAAGAGCGCGCATTAAATTAATAAATCCAGCTTCGTATGATAATTTTGCCAACGTGATCAGTTCGTTTCGACAATCATCCGGTGGCTAATTCTCCGCCGATTGTTCACTAATTTTTCTCTCTCTAATCGTTCGTTAACGAACGTACGCGGAAAGAGTTGAAGAGTCGCGGTTTTAATAACCGTTGCCGGGTCGAAATGCTCGCGTCGAAGCCTGTACGTAGAAACAGCAAAGCGCAAATGAAGACGAAAAGAAACCTGAAAAGCAACACGTTCGATCGAGCAGCAATCGCGACGGAGACATCGCTCGAAGGCTTCCCGGGAGTCCTTTCCCTACTTGTTCCACTATTTGTGCAGGCCCGAGACTCGACGATTCCTTTTTCAACCTCGTTCCAACACAGTAGTTTGCAACAAAATGACATAGCTCTACTCGAAGCAAAGATCGTTATCGTTAGTTATTCTTTCCTTTTTTTTTTTCTTTTTTTTTTCGCGATATACGACATCACGTGTGCATTACGTTACATTCCGTTCGACGCTCCGTTTATCGCCACGATATTCTACCGATAACGATAATATACGCAAGAGAGTGTACGTCGCGCAGCAGTGTTAATAACGCTGTTGGCTCGTTATTAATTAAATTGACGATCGAACAAAAATACGTCAGGCAATTAACGACTCTCGACTCGATGACCGTGCGCGCGCCTTGGGTGTATATTATCAATACGCACACGTTACGTTAGTACGTAACGCGTAAACGTAGAAAAACGTCCGAAGAAAACTACGCTTTACGTTTGAGAAATCGTCGACGCATCGAGGCGGCGATCGATGTTACCATATGCTACCGATGCAAAGGGACGATCAGCAGCGAGCTCGCCCCGTTAAACGCACAATTCCCCATTCTTATTCCCCGATCTTTTCGTCTTTCGACGTGTGTACATACCACCCCTATCGCCATCCTGCGTATCATCAGGTTCATCCGACACGTTCCTCGCACACCAACAGTTAACAGTTAACAGTTAACGAACAATGGAACGATCGGGACGCGAGGACAGCGTGCAACTGGCGATAAAACCGCTGCAACGGCGGAGTGAGGACTCTCGCCAAGAGCGAAACGAGTGCCGCGGGAGAGACAGAGAGAGAGGAGAATAGAACTCGGAACTCACCTTGACGAAATGCAGGTTCTCCTTGTCGAGGAGGAACTCCATGGATTTGTGTGGCCGTTGGTTGATGGTGGAGGCGGCGTCGTCGTCGCGGGGGCTCCTGTGCGAAGCGGCGACAGGCGACTGGGGTACGTGGAGGGCGTGCTCGGGCCTGGGTCGCGGGGCGGCCGAGGTGTGATTCAGATTGAGCAGACTCCTGGTCTTCTTGCCGGCGGCGTTCGCGGTGGCAGAGGCAGAGGCAGAGGCAGAGGCAGAGGCGGCGGCGGCGGCGGCGGCGGCTGCGGCCACGCTGTTGTTGATGGTGGTCGTCGTCGTGATGGTCGTGGTGCTCGTCGTCGACGGCACAGCCTCGTCGAGGTCGGTCTCGAGCAGGCCGACCGGGCGCTCCTGGGCGGCCTGCATCGTGCGGGCTTTCGCCATCTCGATGGCCGCCGGATTTCCAAGGTCCGTGGCCGCGCGTCGGCGCGACGAACACGCCGCCGACGCGCCCGTCGACGATCTCGAGCCCAGCGCCCCGACGCGCGGCGGCTGTGGAGGCAGGGGTGGCTTGCTGGACACTGGCGCCCTCCCGTTTGCGCTGCGAAAACCAACACACCGGTTAATACACTCGCTTTTCTTCCACCCTTGTTTTCTTTCGCTCGTCGTCGGTCACGTCGCGAATTTCGTCGTCCCCTCCCGACCTTTTTTTCAAACACGCGAGCTTCGTCTTGAGACGATCGCGAATAAATTTTTGAAACAATGTGATTCTTTAATCTCTTGCGCTGGAATGGCGTGCCGCGCGCGTGGAGAATTCTTTTTATTACAAAATTGTAATATTTTCTCAGTTTCGCGGATATTCAAGTCGTAACCCAGGCAAAACAAATGATAAGTTTATTCTTTCTTCAACAATTTCTACTCAGTAATATCATACCGACGAGTTCGAGAGGAAAAGAAAACGACGAGTTATTGTATACGGTTCGGTCACTCGTTATGGTCCGCAATCAGTTACCAACGCAACGCAACGCACGTCGAGAATTTTTTGTCCCAAAATTGCAACATTCTCTCAGTTTTAAGTATATTTAAATATAACTCAGGCAAACAAGTAAATTTATTACTTCTCAATAATTTCTATCCAATGATATCAGTTCAAAAAGAAAGCGACGAATTATTGTATACGGTTTGGTCACTCGTTATGGTCCGCGCAACCAGTTGCCAGCGCAAAGGGTTAATATCTTTTGCAGAGAACGCGCATTTTATTTATGGTACGTATCGTGTCATTTGGTCAGTTGGAAGGAATTTGAAATTACGCGAATAATAAATTGAAAAACTGATTGTTTGAGAAAATAATATTTACTTGATGTCATTAAAATAACATTCGAAATAAATATCAATGAAACCGAAACGTTCGAATGAAAAAAAAAAAAAAATGAATGAAAGTCGAAATAATTTATTATAATTTATATTTATATGCACGTTATCAGGGCAGAAATTTGTCTTTCAATAGGATTCGTTTCCTCAAACATTTAGGGACATCTGTTAAAGTTGCAAAATGAAAATATTTTAAAAGTACTTGCTTTATTAATACGTGGTCACGTAACATATCTAAATTTCTTCAATCGTCATCAAAAAATCGAGCGATATTTTCAATCTGTAGATAAACGTAATAACTATGCCGAGAAATAGCACATATAAACATTGAACGTTATACCTCGAGAAACCTCAGTTATTTCTATCAGAATCAAATCAAAACAAACAAAAATCCTGGCAAATAGCAAATAATTTATTTCGTGAAATAACAAATGAATCATTCAACTGAAAGTAAATTGATTTAATTTTTATACGAGATGCTTAATAATATAATTCCGTTTATTTTACAAATAGATCATTTCTGAAATAACTTTAAAAGATAATATTGCATTTCTGAAATAACTTAAAGATAATATTGCACGAAAACTTTTTCAAAATGGCCAGATCTGATTTAAACTAGCGTATCTCATTGCTTTACGTTATTCGAAGATGATTTGTTCGTGAAAAGCGAAATAAAACCTCTCTCACCTTCTCTTCCTTTCGCGTTGTAAAAATGTATTTTATCATAATTTTTTAATGACTTGCGATAAGTATGTTGTTTTCCTGATAACGTGTGCGCGTAGTTACGCAACTCGATAGATATTACAGAATGTTTCAATAAATATCCATCCTTGAAAATTGATAAGAGTGGAAATTCTTGCAAAATAAAAAAAATAAAAAATAGAAAAAATATTTGTAACACAGCCCTGTAGAATTTTCACAAAAGCAGTCCACAGTAGCCATTGTAGCATAGTATAGTTTCCCAAGTTCACGGTGTGATTGAATCATTCAGTGCTCGCATAACGTAGCATTACGACCGACATATTAATAAATGCAACTTCCGATGCGTGAAATTACTGAGAAGATTTCTCTTCCAGAAAAGAATGTGAAAAACAGTTAGTCTTGAAAAACGCGATTCCATGGTTATTTGATGTAAAAACTTCGTAGATTCTTCTCTGCAACAGCACTTATCTTAATTTCCTCCGTTCTAAATGTCTGAAATACAGGGATTGAAAATCGTTCGCTGTGAGTGAAACTTAATTTCTGTTTGCGAGAAAGCCAAAAAAAAAAAAAAAAAAAGAGAAGGAACACTCGAACGTACATAAATCTGACGTTGAACATTTGGTTTAGTTTCCAAAGTCCACTTGAGCGAATTCGAGGATCCTCTGGATCGGAACTGACGCGTCAGAACTGAAATCGTCGAGTGTCGAAAAACTCGATCGAAGAGAAACACGCCGCCGATTTCGTCGTAACTTCAACCAAAGAGAAAAGCGGAGAATCGTCGCCGAAACACCGCGCTGGTAGCATCGTCTGTCAACGTCTTTGGGAAATTAAACGCGGATAATTGGCTCGAAAGCGCGTCGACGTCGCGTTGATATCACACTTCCCCGCCGCTGTGTGCTCCTGTGTGCTCGGCTTTGAACTTCACCGAGCTATGCACACGCACACACGAATATACGCCACACACGTTCCTCCGGTTCTCTGGAAGAGCGCGCCGGCGAATTCGTAGCAGCTTTCACGCGATTCGATCATCAATCACGCGGCTCCCGTTACGCGGCGAAGAAAACGCGGAAGCGAGCCGCATGCTCGTTTCGCTCAACTACGTTTCTCTACGATCGTGGACCAACTCTTCCAACGCTATCGTACAAACGTATGTACACGCTCGTGCATGATGGCTGTGGTCTCAAGAGACCTGTTTTACCGATTTTTTGACAGTGCGCGCCGCATGAAGCTACGTTCGTTAGCAGGCAACTATTATTTACATTTATTTATTTTGCATTACGCAGGTTTTCAATTCGAACTTAAATTAAACCATTTCAACTTTTTGCAAATAAAGTTCATCTTGCTCTAAAAAAGAAATTCACCCTTTTGAGGGGAATTTTTAGAGCAAGGTGAATAATTATTCGTTAATTGACGCTAGGCTCAACGAAACTTGTCTTGTCTGTCTGATGTGGAGGTTGTTTCTCCTAAAAAAAAAAAAAAAGAGAGAGAAAGAAAGAAAATCGGCGCTCGCATTTTTACAGACGAAGATTCAGACTCAAGTGCACACTTAAGCATTCAAACGAACGTCTGCGACTGACCGACACGACGTAGAATATAGTGGATGCTTAAAGTCAGACAGATCCAAATCGAACGATCGTCTCAATTGCTCTCAATCGTTCCTCCGCACCTTGTTCCTTTTCTGTCTGTCGAAGAAAAAAATCAAGTCGCCTTTTCTCGATACCCTATTTTTTTTTTTTTTTTACGTTCGAGCGAATTCAGACTGATTTTGATTAATTTTTAAACGATAAACCACAACGTCACGGATAACGATGTAAATTTATTGCGGTTCGTTTCATGGTTCTGTCTCCATTTTTAAAAATATTCAAATTATCAAATACCGTATTAAGTGTATAAAATTATTAAATATCAATTATAATTATTTAATTGTATTGATAATATAATTAATATTATAAATATTAATTATTAACTATGATATTAATTTATTAATATAATATTAGTTATATTACAATTATAATTAATATATGATAATATTATAATTATTTAATTATATTAATATAATTAATATTAGAATTATTAATTACGATATTAACTTATTAATATAATATTATATATATATTATAATTATAATTAATATAACAATATTACAACTATATTAATTACAACTATAATTATTTAATTATATTAATATAATTAATATTATAATTATTAATTATGATATTAATTTATTAATATATTATATATATTATAATTATAATTAATATATAACAATATTACAATTATATTAATTATTAAATATTAAATATTAATTATCATTAAAAATTTTTAACAGACACATATCATTTTTTTCAACTAATTGTAAATCCTTTTTAAAAGATCTTCTTTACCTGACATCTACCTCCGCGAGAAAAAGGAATACCAAAGTTACTATAAAAAAAAAAAAAATATTTAGCACAAGCGGATCTGATAAACTCTGACTTTCAGACTCAAAGAGCATTCAGTCTGCGATTTATCTTGCTCCGTATCGTTCTCCACCATGATTAAAATGGCACGGGTACGATAAAATAGCCTCCGATGAATAGGCCTTTTATAATCTTCGTTCAGACCAATAGCGATTAAGAAGCAAGATACTTGTTGGGCAAGTACTACACTCCTCAATGGATGAACTTCAACGGGTGAAATTTGAACTTTTTTTTTTTTTTCTTTTCTTTTTATTAGTCGTGCACGTTACATTTGAAGTAATTTGTAAGAGACGTTCGTCGCTGTCGATTCGAAGCAAAACCACCAGCGACAGATGGAAGAAATCCATCAAATCACAATGCGAGCCGCTACATTAACTCCCCGATGGTGCAGCTTCATTCTCGCGGCACGCCGTGAGATCATATTTATAAACGTGGTCGGGGTAATGATGGAGAATCGTCGAATACCTTCTCTAAAATTAGGAGATCGCCGAGGAACGTTTTCGAAATCCTCGCGCTGTTTCGAACGCTGGAAATACGCTGCGAGAAAACGCTGTGAAACGCGTGTAAAATTCGTAAGATAATTTACAGAAAGATCAACGACGCTGACGTAGGAAATATTTCGAAACATTTCGTGTAAATTACTTTCGTTCTAGCCGCTTGCAAAATTACTCTAGTTTGTATTCCTGATCACGTGGAGGAGGGGAAAAGACTGAAGAAGAAGCAGCAAGACAATACCAAAGAAGAAGCAATGGTAGAAGACAGTAGAAAGGTTTTTTTCACTTTTACTTATAGTTCTTACAAGAGGATGAGCAAAAGACAAATTAGATCCATAAGACGTAGACACTAAGGATTAGCTATAGAAGTAGAAAATAAAAAAGACGTAAACTCATTGTAAACCGGAAGCCATCTTAAGCCGCCTAGGCAAGGATTACATATAAATAATAAAATAACAACATTCCTGATCACGTTATAATATAATAAAAATGTTAACAAATAAATATGAAAATTGATTAAATGAATTAAATTTTTTAATTTTTCGTCTTATCATTGCTTGATAAAAGTAATAAAAATAAAATAAAAATTGGTACAATTAATGTGATTACTCCTAACGAATATTCTGGAGTGTAGAGTACACGTGAGAAAGCGTGTATATAAACTAGAGTTATATTTTTAGAGAAACATAAAGATACGATTCGATATTGCGCAATGAGTTCTCCAAAAAGCATTAAAAATAGTTTTCTCCATTCGTATTTGGTCGGTTGAAACATGTAATATTTCGTTGTAGCTAATATTAACTATTACTCACAAGAGTAATACTCATTATTGTTGTAGAATAATTATTCATTATTTGCTGTCTTTATTCACATTATACGGAATTAGCATTTACATCTATTATTACTTCATTAGAAATATTACTGATATTAGCAATTACTCATGTCGAAGCTATAAAGATCCTGTCATCTATAATTATTAGCAATTCAAAGTATGTAATGTAACAGTATACTATTAACCAACGTTTGATCGCAGTGAAAACAGAAAATGAACGAACCAGCCAACGAACTCCACTTCACATTCTCTGAATTTCTTTTCTAACTACGTGAACTTTCTCATGTAAATTCATTCTTTTGCAATTACGTTCTACACGTAAAATAATACCTCGATAGTTGCTAAGATTTTCTATTTCAACGTCAAACACTGACCATCTATTTTTGACTCTGTCATACCTACTGGGTTGGATAAACGTCTCGCGAACCTCTTGCTATATTTTGAAAATCATATCATTCGAAGCTGAGAAAATCGACAAATATCAATACTACGAACACCGAGAATGAAGATCCAAGACATTAATAGAACGAATTAACATTTGTCCTTCCACTTCATGATTTCCATTCTTGTAGAGTTCGCATCGCGCGAACGATCACGATCGCTCGAATCGAGCTATCTTCTCGAGAGAGAGAGAGAGAGAGAGAGAGAGAGAGAGAGAGAGAGAGAGAGAGAGAGAGATAGAGAGAGAGAAGAAGAAGCGAATTATATTTCTGCTCCCCAAACGATGCCATGAACTCGAGCCATGCGCTCGCCGACGAACCTATGGTTAAATATACACCTATATGCATGTAGGTGTACCAGCCCGAGGGGTCTTATTAATCTTATTTCATTCCAACGCCAGTCCGGAAGTCGTTTGAGGTGGTCCGAGCGCGATGCCTAGTCGTTTGCTTGCGGAATTCTCGCCAACCTTTTCTTTCTTCTTTTGCTTCTCTTCCCCATTCGTTATGTAAAGGGGCATTGACAACCTTTCTGCCATTTATCCCGTTTCCTTTATCGCTTATGTTTCTCTAGAATCCTTGTTCGCGCCTCGAATTGAACTTCTTTTCTGTTTCTTCTTTTTTTTTTTTAAGTTACTCCAAAAAACAGTGAAACTTCTCTCAAGTCAACACGAAGCTCTCATTCGTCAAAGAAATCAAAATTACAGAGAAAAAAATTGGATTTAAAGCGCGGCTTCTGTTTCTCGTTATATAATGTTCGCAGCCGCTGGTACGAAACATGCATATAATAGGTAATTCAATATCTGTACGAGGAATTGCCTACTTCCTGTTGCAACGGGCAGCTTTAATCTTATTTTCTCGAGCTTAAATTGAAATTATCGACGACTGTCCTTCGTCCTAACCAATACCGCACTGTCTTACTGACATTGTATTCAAATGAACCAAATGGCAACTGGCAATTAAATTTAGAAAACTTTCACCTCTTGCGAAAGGATGTTTACTTTTGGATATTACACTTTTTAACAAGTTTACTAAGAAACTGTATGTTTTGTGAGAGAAATATTTCCATATGCGTCGATCTGGTACCTAACTAACGCACACGAACCGGCTAAGCCAAATAAAATATTAAATTATTACACACGTTGATTTGTTTTCTTATTATTACTAAGAAATATCTTCATTTTCTTTTATATATTACTAAAAAAAACACATCCAGGAAATTGTGTTTTGCGAGAAGACTAATATTAATCTAACCTAAAGTGCAAATTATTAAAATAAAATAGTTGTTACAAATAGAGTATTGAATTATTACAAATGTCGACACGATTTTTGTTCCCTTTTTTATTTCTTTTCAATTGACACCAAAAACAGCACGGCCAATTAAATTATTAAATTATTACAAATATTGACTTTCATTTCCTTTCGTATGTTACTATAAGAAACATTTCCAAGAAATTATGTGTTCTGTGAGAAAAATATTTCATCTGCGCCAAGCTGGTACCTAACTAATACACACTGGATCAACTAAGTTAAATAAAATATTAAATTATTATATTGACTCGATTTTCATTTCCTTTTATTTCTTTTTAATTAGACAGAAAAACTTAGGCAAACTAGGTTAATTGTGTTTAATACAATAGAATTTTTATACAATAACAACAGAAACGTAGAAACTCTGAAAAATCGATTCATTCGATCCACCAAGGTATCCCGAATCATCGGTACGCAATTTCAACATTACACAACGTAACACCGGTGGTATCGAGTTTACTTCATCGCCAGCACATAGCAGACAGCGACACGTCACGATTATTTAACAGCTCGATAAAGTCTAGGAGTTGAAGTCACACCTCGAAATATACGAGCACGTTTCAAGGAAAACTCTCGAGGAAATTCTCGAAAGAAGACTCACTCGCTGCTGGCTACTGCTGGAACACGGCCTATTTTCCCAAATTTCATCCGCGACGTTTTCGTGAATTTCGAACACGCCGATTCTTAAATTACAATTTCCAACAACACATACGATTTTTAAATTATAATTTCCAACAATACATCACGCGAGTAAACAGCTGCCGTTCGTTTAGCTAAAATAATTTGAAAATTTTATAGAAAATTGTCGAAAATAATGTTTGAGATGCATTTAACCTCTTGCGCTGGAATATTTTCTTCCAAAAATGTCATATTTTCTCAGCTTTAAGTATATTTGAGTAAAACAAAATAGGCAAGACGAATAATAAATTTATTACTTGTACTAATAATTTCTATCCAGTGATATACCGACGAGTTCGAAAAAAAAGCAACGAATTATTGTATACGGCTTGGTCACTCGTTATGGTCCGCAGTCAGTTGGTTAAACCTCTTGCGCTCGAATGACGCGCCACGTACGTCGAGAATTTTTGTTCCAAAATTGTAATATTCTCTCAGTTTTAAGTATATTTGAGTAAAACAAAATAGGCAGGACGAATAATAAATTTATCGCTTGTCAGTAATTTCTATCCAGTGATGTGATACCGACGAGTTCAGAAGAAAAAGAAAGCGACAAATTATTGTATACGGTTCGGTCACTCGTTATGGTCCGCAATCAATTGCCAGCGCAAGGGGTTAACCTCCAAAATTGTAATATTTTCTCAGTTTCAAGTATATTTAAGTATAACCCAGGCAAAGCAAATAATAAATTTATTGCTTCTCGATAATTTCTATCCAGTGATATCATGCCGACGAGCTTGAAAAGAAAGCGACGAATTGTTTTATACGATTTGGTCACTCGTTATGGTCCGCAGGTCAGTTGCCAGCGCCAAATGGTTAATACGGGAGAGGAGATTTTTACTATGGCGTACAAGAGGAACGCACGCGAGAGAGCTGATTCGGCGAAATTTTACGCGATAAAACGAATGTTCGTAAAAACTAAGCAAGAGGGATTGGTTACGCCTGTCGTTCCGAGAAAGTCGTTGGTACGACGGATGGGGATCGGAGCAAAAACCAACTATGTAGATGGAGAACACCACCGCGCAAGTCCTTTCGAACGATTTCTTTCTTGTAATTTCTTTGGCCGAGGCGAATCGACACCGAGGCGGACAAGGCGCTCGTGCGATCGTCCAACTACGAAGGAAATGAATCGTTAACGAGTAAGGGTCCCGATGGAGATTAACGTTAATTGCCGGAGATGTCAAATCGAACCTTCGCGATGATCCACCACAAAGTGTGTAACATGCAGGGAAGAATAAATTTTCGCATTTGTCTTTGCGAAATATTTCTACAAAAGCGAAAGATTCGTTACAAATGTACGTACATAACGAGTTTTACAACCATAAGCTTGATATTCATATATACTGGATATTGTGTCTTTATTGCGACATCAGACGACAACAGAGTTAATAAACACTGCCTGCTTTCAAACGTTAGATACGTTATGATCTAATCGAGCCCACGTGATTCACAATACATCCATCAGACAGCAATCGTTATCGGCAAGCCTGTGTTTCTGACACTTCGTAGACACCCCTTGGAATATTCAATTCGACGATTAAACGTTAACATTTAACGCTCTTTCTTTGCCTACGTGTACTTCTTTTATTTTTATTTTATTTGTTTATCGTTTTTAATGCACCATTATATTGATATCAAGCAATGTATTTATAATTATTGCTGGCTAAAATATTGAAATGAAATGAAATTTGTCATTCTCCTAATAAACGTAATATGTAAGTGTCCTAATTCTTACATTTTACATTATAATTCTACGTAGCACATAATTCTTATATTTGCTTGCATAGTTTTGTATACAGAATTCTTTTATTTTCATAGTTAAATAGCTCCGGAATATTATACTCTTCTAACAGAGAAGAACGATAATTGAGACGTTGCAACGTTTGCAATTACCACGTCAAACAGTATCAAACAGTATCAAAGGGTATCAAACAATTTATGAATTCGTACTTCGGTTCTACTATATCATTATAATGATATCAAGCAATGTATTTATAATTGTTGCTGGCTAAAATATTGAAATAAAATGAAATTTGTCATTCTCCCAATGAACGTAATATGTAAGTGTCCTAATTCTTGCAGTTAGCATTATAATTCTACGTAGCATATAATTTTTATATTTGCTTGCATAGTTTTGTATACAGAATTCTTTTATTTTTATAGTTAAATAGCTGCGGAATACCAATATTATTATATTCCTCTAACACAGAAGAATGATAATTGAGACGTTGCAACGTTTGGAATTACCACGTCAAATAGTAAAACAATTTATGAATTCGTACTCCGGTCCTACTGCACCATTATATTGATATCAAGCAATGTATTTATAATTATTGCTGGCTAAAACATTGAAATGAAACGAAATTTGTCATTCTCCCAATAAACGTAATATGTAAGTGTCCCAATTCTTACAGTTAGTAATGTGTTCTAATTCTTATAATTTTATATTTGCTTGTATAGTTTTGTATACAGAATTCTTTTATTTTTATAGTTAAATAGCTCCGGAATATTATACTCTTCTAACAGAGAAGAACGATAATCGAGACGTTGCAACGTTTGCAATTACCACGTCAAACAGTAACAAACAATTCATGGAAAAATTACTTTCGACGACTCTGAATGAACTGTCCTGTATTTCCCCAACGCAACCCGTATTCGTGTCCCACGGATCGTCGAGACGTTCCCGATCCCCTGTCACGCCGATCCTCGGTCGAGTTTCCGAAGGGGGAAACGCTTCGTTGGAAGAAGAGGGATATGATAAAGGTTAAACGACGCCCGTTTACTGTTACAGAATGCAATTGGGTCGAATTACGTGAAAACGGCACGGAACGGGGTGAGAGTGAAATTCAATTAAGAAGAAGCGGACTCTGGTTCCTCCGCTAGCGTGGCTGCGCGCTAGTAGGGGAGAAGCAACGAATCCGCAGGGGCCGACGATCGGAATGTGTTATAGGTACATACATACATACGCGCGCGAAACGAGAGTGAAATCCTATCGATCGGATAACGAACGTGAAGCCCCGATCAGAGGGAAGGAATTAGAGGCGACACATAAACGCGAGTGGACAGTCGACGAACACCGGCGAATAAATGGCACGAGGATTTAACGTGCCGAGACGGGCGAAGAAGATCGGGAAGAGAGTGGGTGGGCGCGTTACTCTGGTAGCTGTTCATTGACTCTGGCCGCCATTACGAAAACTTCTCTTCGTCGGCTACCGCTGACCTCGTTGATGTCACTCGCTCTCGCGAGGGAAAACGCGTTGCGGGAAACGAATCCTGCGTGTATCGTTTATATAAGTCGTTGTGGAAAAATCAACGTGTATCAATTTTTCCGTGTATTAATTTTGGTACTGTAATAAAATAGAAACGTCGAGCGAGCCTGACGTCTGTTCAGGCACAAATGAAAGGCGTGTACCGAAAGGCATATGTACACATACATACGTTAGATTCCTTTCATAATCCGCTAATTATGTAAGATATATATCACAAGCTTTCGAATAACGTTCGCGGGATTTTGCACTGGAACCTTACATATTCGGCTACAGGCTACGAATATATAAGGTTCGCGAGCGGTGTGTTTGTTATTGTTGGAACGTGCGACGTATTCGTTCGTTGTCTACCCGTACGTACCAAGAACGTTAAATAAACGACAGTGTTCAGAATCCAAAACGGTGCCGACATATATTTTCTACCAGCGTGAAAGATAAATGTTTACGTGTAGAAGCCGTAGAAGGCAGCACGAACCGTGATTCACGCTGTCTCTATACGTGCCGGCGCGAAACCGTGTAAACAATTACTTTAGGTCAAAGTCAACGCGATCAACGTGCGATATTCGATGGAAACGGAAAGAAAACGGGAACAAAGAGCGTTCTTCCACGATCGACGGCGATAAAATTACGGCCTTTAATATAATGAAAAGTCGGTGGAACACTAACCTTATAATGGAGGAGCTCGGTTGAACGGTTCTGTCATTGCCAGTGTCTATTCTGCGCTCCGCGGCGGCGTTCTGCTCCTGCCTCTGCCTCTCCTCTTCGGGAGGATGCAACGGAATGATGATGTAGTCCGGCTCCTTTTTAACCTTCTGCTCGGTCACCTTGGCGCGGTTCACTTGGCCGATCGTGTCACTCTTTTTCTGCACCTCGGACCGCGGCACTTTCGACCTACCACTGAACCGAAGCCGCGAGAATCGTTGGAGAAATCCACCGAGTCCACCCTTTTTCCGTTCCTCCTTCACGGTGGTCGCGGACGACGCGTCAACGACCATGTTCCGCTGGAATCTCGCGGCGGATGGCTCGTTCTTGGATCCCTTCACGGGCGCCGCGACGAACGGCCGTGGTTTCGTTGTGGTCGTTGTGGCCGACATAGTCGCGTGGCCGTCGTGTTTGTCGTCTACCCTAACCGGCGCAGTTGTTGTTGCCGCCGCGTTCTCCTCGTGACGTTTGTCGCGATCACCGCGATGATTCGTATCAACTGCCACGGCCACCGCTGGATTCCCACTCCGTTCACTGGGTTCCAGGCCGTCGCTGTTGCTGCTACCGCCGAGTGGGGGGCAACGAACACCGTGGACAGTATGTCCCCTCGCTGCTTCCGTTGCCGCCTCCTCCTTCTCCCTTCTTGGCTCTTGCTCTCTCTCGTTCTTCTTCTCCTCCTCCTTCTCCTTCTCTTTCTCCTTCGTAACCTTCTCCGCGGAAGCCTCCTCCTCCGCCTCCTTCTCCTCCTTCTTCTCTGCGGCTTGTTTTTCCACTATGACCCTCCACAGCAGTTCTCCACCGGTTCTATCGTTGCACGCCGACGATCTACCCGATGACGATGACGACGACGACGACGACGACGACGATGATCGAATCGACGAGGAACTTTCGTTTTTCCTACCGTTTCCGTCCATCTCGTGCTCGACCGCGCCACGGTCCTCCTTCTGTCGCTGCAACCGCAAGATTTTTTCCGGATAGAAATCACCGATGAACGACCTCTTCGAGTAGCTCGTCGTCTCGTTCGCTGTGTCCCTCGTGACCGCGACTTTGTGCGAAGCGTTTGAATCAACATTTTTGCATTGCGGGGTTAATGATACCTGAGGCTCCTGGGCGCTTGTTGTTTCTCGTTCGCGTAGTACGCCCCCCTCCAGGCTGGAAGTTCCTATGGGTTTGGTTTCCAAGCAGGGTAAATCTATTTCCTCGTCTACTAAGGCACGGACATTAGAATCGTCTCCATAGGCTGAAAATGGATCCGAGTTTTTTTTTATCTGGCTGAAGAGCGTTTCCTCCTCTTGTTTCTTGAGCCGTTGGCCCAGCTGGTTGATCGGGACCCTGGTGAACGGGGCTATCGAGAACTGCGTCGAAAGATTCTCCGTGGACTTTGAGTATCTCCTGAGGTCCACGTACGGCTCGTTGTAGCTAGGCAGATTCGACGTCGAGCTGCTGCTCATTTGCTGCACCAAGTCGGAAACTCGGAGTCGCGACGATCGCCCGGAGATTGACTCCTCCAGCTCGTCGCAAGCGTCCATTCGTTTGAAAGCACCACGAGAGGATTGGAGAGCCTTGATGTAATCGCACTGTTGCGCCAGCTCGTAACTGGCGTTGTTCAACACCCGTTTACGTCCGCTTCTCAGCGACTTTTCACCACCGCCGTCGTTGCTGACGTTCTTGCGATGTCTGCTCGGCCTGAAGTTTCTCTCGTCGACTTCGAACTGCTGGGCCAGCTCGTAGCTAGCGTTGTTCTTCATTTTCCACGGCCGCTGTCTACCGGACGGAGTTCTCTGGACACCGTAGATACCGCTGCTATTGGAGGTGGCCTCGTCGACCTCGCGCTTCAACTGCTTGATCGCCGCGTCCACCGAGTCGATGTCATTCTCCATGACGATCGCCATGTCGAGCACACAGTTGCCGCGATCTTGCGTCTTCACCGTCGAGATCAGTTGCTTCCTTTCACGCGGCTTTGAACAGTGCTCTCCTACGCACTCCTCGCCCTCCTTTCGCTGCTCTTCCGCTGCTTTCTCGCTCTCCACCATCCTTCCGTCCACCATTCTCTCCGCAAGGTTCTGCGAGGCTTGCGTTCTCACGGAGCTCGTCAACGTGTTCTTCGCCTGTTCCTCGCCTTCCTCCTCCTCGCCGCCGCCGCCGCCGCCGCCACCGCCGTTCTGTCGAATTTCCTCGGCGCTTTCCAGCCGCTTCTTACCCTGAACGACCGAAGCTTCCGCCATTTCGTGGTGCTCGTGCGTCGTACTCACTGGAGAGCGGCGTGTATCATCGTCGTGCGTCGCGTGGACGCCGCAGAGATTCAAATCGACGGGCACGCTGGCGACCCTGGTGTAATTCTCAAACAAACTCGACGTGGAGACGAAGCAGGCGACTCTCGACGACGAGGCGTACGAGGTGAACGAGCGTGGACCGTGTGCGGACTCGTCGACGCTGCTAGGCAGACTGGGCGCGCTTCGAGATTTATCCGTGAATCTAAAATTAAAGCACTCGTCGTTGCTCCACCCTTGACGCTGGTGCTGCTCGTGCTGCTCGTATCCGTGGAGCTGGTGCTGCTGCTGCTGCTGCTGCTGCAACTGATGATGATGGTGGTAATGACGATGATGATCGGCGACCATGTTGTTGCGACCGTGCGCCATACTGCCGGCTATATTTAACTTGGTCTGCAGCAGACGAAACGAACTCGAGACGGCCGCCTGGCCAGACTTCAGGTCCAACAACGTGTCCCTCTTCGATTCGACGCCGATCTCACGCAGGTCGATCGTGTTCCTGTAGTCCAACGACGTCGCGTAGTTGCACGCGGAGTCGCCGAACACCATCAGCCGATCATCCAGCTCGGTCCCGGCTCGACCGTCCTTCATCATACGATCATCCTCCTCGTCGAGATCCTCGTCGTCCTCGTCGTACTCTTCGTCCTCGTGGACGAACTCCCTGCTGCATCGAGTGAAAGAAAACCGTTCCAACTACAGTTAGCAACAGACGTGGCTCGTCTCCCGTGTGTTTCTCGGGGATTTTAGATGCGCTTGCACTATACTACGTGATATGTTAATCCCAACGTATTAATATTCATATCGCATTGTACGTATTAACATTGCACCAAGTGCATCTACGACTATTAATTTGCTACGTACGTCAAGTACGTCAAGGGTTCAACAATAGTTACGCGCAGTTGCATAATCCTGATGAATATTCTGTAGCTGATATCAAGTTCAAGTAAAATCTTTTTTATTCATAAGACAGGAACAATGGAGCCAAGTCACACGTCACTGCGTGTGACGTGTTCATTTACAAATTCGCAAGTTCGAGAACAGTGAAACTTGACTCAAAAGCAGAAGTATAAATGTAACATAAAATATCCAATACGTTGCTCTCGAAATTGAACAGTTACGAAAACGCTATTTTTCACTTGATAGTAGATAAGGATATTTAGAATGAAGCACACACGTGCGTCGGATCTAAAAGCACGAAAAATCGTGGAAGTTTGTTCAAGGTCGCGATTGCGGAAATTTGGCGGTGGAACAAGGGTCGTGTAGCAAGCTCTCGAGAGTCATTGCCAAGAAAAACCTGCGACCTACGATTGTTCGTCTCTCGTGCAAGATTTTGCACGCGTGCAAAAACCCGTGACAATCATAACCTGCGACGATGACTATCTTTTGAAGAGAAACGACTGCAACGGTTTACACATTTTCGCTCGAGCTGCTCTCGACGCGCGTGATAGCGAAAATATCTTCGCGAAGAATAGCATAGAAATCGCAAGTAGAACCTCTGTTATCGAAATATTTATTATTCAAACAGCGCTCTGACGGTTCTAAAACTGCGATCAAAATATTTAAACATCGACTCGAAACTCACGACGCAGAGCAGGCTAATGCAATTTTAATAGAAAGGCGAAGCTCTGTTTATCTATCTCGCGGACGTGGCTCGATAGATTCGATTTATAAAATCAATAGCTATGGAGTCTTCAGATAAACAGAGTTAAATCTCATTCACTCTGGGAGGAAATGATGCAAATACAAGTCATAATTTCCGTTTAATTCGAATAACAGAGGTTCTGCCAGTGACGCAACAGAGGATAAGAAGACCAGCCGCTTGCCAAATGAAATAAACCGCGTGTACGTTACCTTGGACGATGATAGCCATTGTAGACATTGCTACGCGTTCTCGACGCGTAGTCTGTGTTTCGTTTCAGGTACAAAGGTGCGAACCCATTGATGAGATCACCGTGGCCAAACTCTTCCTCCTTTTGACACGTGTCCAGGCTCTCGAAGCTACGGTAAGGCCTGATCCTGGAGAAGTGGTCCACGGTGTTCCCGAAACCGTTCGGCAAGACCTTGTCGTAGTCCTGCTCGAGGCTATCCGGCGACGTGTTCTCAGGGTGAGAGGCGTTCGATCGATTCGGATACTCCAGCGAGTCGAAGCTGTAACTGGACGGCGACAGTGTGGCACAGGTCCTTTCTAAAGATTCGAATTGTAATAGGGAGCTAGACCTTGAAGAGGCGGACGACCTCGATGACCTAGGCGATGCTGGATAGTCGTCGAAGGTCGCCTGATGCTCCCGTTGATCGCCGGTGCCGTTGTACTTTCGACGTCTCTTCTTCGGCACCACGGAGTTGCATTCGCTGCCGCTGCCATCCAGCCTCTCGTCTTTCCAGAAATCACCAACAAACACGAAACGATCAACGATTGGGAAGAAGAGAAAAAAGAAACAGAGAAAAAATATTCATCCGGTACAAAGTTCAATTTGCTACTTTTACCTATTAACGCTGGAACTACTGACGATGATCAAAACACAAAGATCATATCGAGGAGATTTGAGTGCAGAGAAATGAATAGTAAAATGTTTACAATACAGTTTAATCGCGTACTTTGTAAAAATTGCCCAAATCATTGAAAACACAACATTGCAAGTCTGCTTCAGAATTATATTCTGAAAAATTGCAAACTGATCAGTTTGACCACATTTTGGTAGTTCTAGCGTCTTGTATAAGCTATACAAGGATTCGAACTTGCCACATTCAAAAAATAAAAACTACCAAAAATCCAAGCGTCTCGAAACAGTCTGCGAAACAGAAGGGTACAACGGCACACAGTATCGTACACAACACATTCCAAGCTACTAATTACGCTTTCACTCGGAACGTTATTCACCCCACATACGAAAGTCCGTACACGTAATTGCGTCTACTTACGAACGATCGTCAAGAGAGTCACGAAGCCATGCGTAACGTAAATCCGACGTCTCTCGCGAATCTACATTATATTTTATTTCGCGTTCCTCCTCTAAGCCGCTACTTTGTAAAGCTTCGTTCAAATCGAATAAATTACTCGGAACCGTGATCGCCTCGTTTCGGCTAATTTCAGTTTCAACTTGCGTTGCGCAAACAAATTGATTTCCAGGGCAGAAAAGCTACGGCGATAAAAATGCAAATTCAGGGGGTTAGGAGGGAGGCCGATCGAATGGATCACGACGTCGTGAAACGCGTCGTTTGCCGATTAACTGAGCCGTTATCGAAGGGACTCGTGTCGTCGATCACGTGTCCGGCGACGGTCACGAAGCCGACAACCGGTAAGCGACCGTGTAAGCGTCGCTTCCGGTTGAACGAACCACGGCTTCCTGCCCTGTCCGCCGATGGAACGAACGCGACGATTGCCCACCTACTCCCGCCCGAAGACCCAGTTCCGTGACTTGACTTTATAAAACCGGGCCGCGGACTACGGAATTCTCAAACAGCCTCAAACAGCCGACCGATATCGAGTTTCTAGCGCGATAACATTGCCGATAATATTGCAATAATAATTTGAATTGTAACTTTCGAACGTGTTGCAACATGTAGCAAAAATAGCTGTGAGCTTGGTTGTAACAAATGCAATAGGCGTTCCAATAATTTATTTACGTGGGCAAAAATATAAGAAAAAGAATTCATTCGAGGCGTTTATTAGTTACTGACATTTAGGAGTTATTTAGGAGTGAGAGCAAATTATGCCTGGTGTTGGACGAGCTTTTCTACATGGGTGAATGCTGGGTAGCCTAAGCAACGGGGAATGCAGTGGTTCTCAAACGATCGTTTATTTCGTATGTAAAAGGACAGTAAAATCAACTCTATGGAGTTTTCTAAAAAGGGGGTTACAATACCGCAAATTAGTTTGTTAGATATAGCGAAATTTCGAGTCGAACGAAATGCACGTAACGTCCAACAAATTTACGTGTTAAATTCTTGCACATGCGGTTGAATTCTTTCTTCTTTTTTTTGTTTCTTTTAATTTATTATCAGGTCTATGTTTGGCCTATGTGCTGTATAGTCTTACATGCTGTAAGACTTCAATATATGCAAAACATCAAATGGTATACATAAGAAAAGTGACTTGATGTAACAATATATAAAAATACATGGAAAAATAAATAAGAGAAAAACATAACAATGTAAGTAATGAGAAATGTGATGACCATATTGGCTTGTTCTCGAATTCTTCCTTTTCTGTAACGTTTATACTCTCATGTTGTTTTTATATAGCTGTCATATATATGATTTTCAGCGGTTTGATTAAGGAACCTCTTAACAGCTACTTAACCACTTGAGCTGGCAACTGATTGCGGACCATAACGAGTGACCGAACCGTATACAATAACTCGTCGCTTTCTTTTTCTTCTGAACTCGTCAGTATGGTATAACTGGATAGAAATTATCGAGAAGAGTGATAACTTTATTATTTACTTTGCCTGGGTTATACTTAAATATACTTAATACTGAGAAAATGTTGCAATTTTGGGGCAAAAAGTTCTCAAAATGCGTGGTACGTCATTCCAACGCAAGAGGTTAACCACTTGCGCTGACAACTGATTGCGGACCATAACGAGTGACCGAACCGTATACAATAACTCGTCGCTTTTTTTTTCTTCTGAACTCGTCGGTATGGCATCACTGGATAGAAATTATCGAGAAGTGATAAATTTATTATTTGCTTTACCTGGGTTATGGCTTAAATATGCTTAATACTGAGAAAATATTGCAATTTTGAGACGAAAGTTCACGACGTGCGTGGCACGTCATTCAAGCGCAAAAAGTTAATTGCGTATTTCATGTGATTTTTTTTCTTTTTTGATTGATCATGAACTTCGATTTACTTTGAGAGAAGCGACATCTGCAAAGATTTCCAAGAATCCAAGCAGATAAACACTGTGAGTCGCTTTTCGGCGTCCGAACGAATCCCGTTTCATCAACGTCAGCTGACTTGGAATTCTCTGCCGGTCGGTCGGACGGTGGCAATTGAATTTACTCAGCGACGCATTGTCCTGTCCGGTTTATTTTTGCATGATTGCATGCACGTGGAATCCAACGGCTAGTTCATGGTAATCCTATATGAATCACATTGAAGGTGATCTAATATTAGACGCGACGGAAGAGAATCGCGCGTAGAATTGCAGAATGCAATCTTGACACTGAATACGAAAAAGTAAATCTTTATTTGCCCTGGGAGAAAAAGAAACATTCCTCGTTTGAAGAAAAACGATATATTTATTGAAAGCTAAACGAAACTTTCTGTTCGAAGGTTCTATCGATATAGAAGAAAAATCAGTGACATCGAAATGTTAATGTCGTTGTTCGAGTCCAGTCCCGCAACGGAATTTGAATGTAGTTAGCAAGGATGATTAGTAGTTTCACAATGATCCAACAACTTTTAATGAAAACGCTCAACGGTGCTTGTGCGATAGGGATAGCCAGCGAGGATCTTGCAAAGAGAAAAGATTAATTGCCCAAGATACAATTACCTGCGTAATTAGCGTAACAAGTGGTCGCGAAGTTCATTTCGAAGCGAAGACACACGAATCAAAGTCGAATCGTTCGCGTTTCTCTTTCGGTGATTAGCATCGATTGATATTCATAATAATAATATATATATATATATAATTTATATTTATAATATAATTTATATTAATTTATATTTATAACATAATTTGTATTAATTTATATTTATAATATAATTTATACAAATATATTTATACAATTATATATATAATATATATTATATTATAAAAATAAATTATATATTTATATTACGACTCGCGAGACGTTTAAAGACGACCCCTGCTGCGAAAAGTACGTGCGCGAGTTGCACGACGCCTGAGGAATGGCAACCGGGCATACCGACACGTTACGCCGGTCGCATAACCGAAGGAATCTGGTACGTGAACGATCTCAAACAGAGGTTCGAAGCACAATGTAACGTTACTCGACAACAAACAATATCTGAAAAACTGGAAACACCGTGGAACGATATTATTGAAAAGTTACTCTTACTTTTAATTTATTCAATTAACTTTACTAAACTTACTGAACTTTTAATTACTCTTACTTTTAATTTATCGAATTGACGCAGTAATTATTTTCTACCTAGTTTCGAAGCAATCACATACACAAAAAAAAAAAAAAAAGTACAATTAAAAATCTCTTTGATGAGTCTCTGAAGGACACAAGTATTTAAGGTACTTTTTTAGCACTCTGGATATTAATTTTTATTGACTCAACCTGTAGAATTTCTTTCTTCACTAACTAAAAGGAGTTGAGAATTTTGTAAGTATGTATGTAAGTCTGTTACGTCACTTTGATCGTGCAGTTTTTCTACTGTTTACGTTTTTTGTTTTTTTTCCCTTCCTAGCCTTTCGTTCGTTAATATACTTACACTTCTGCTTTTAAATAGCCTCGTTATATCACGTTTAAACGCTGTAATTAACTCTGCCTGTTCTGTCAATGTGTGTGTCAATGACACCGTCTGGTAACCATGGTTATATCATTAAATTCGTGCTAAATTGCATTCCATCGTTGCAATAGAAACAAACTGGCGTGTAATGAATATTATATCCTGAATAACTTCCCGTTAGATTAGAGGCAGAATTTCCTATTTACGCGATGTTCGCTTAGTGAAAAGCGAGGCGACGTGCATTTACAACAATTGTTCGTTATTATACAAGGGAAACGGGTTGTGAGTTACTAGATACAACTGTCTTTTGAATAAGTTACGAACGATTCTCTTCTGAATGAGGCATGATTTCATTATTCGAGAGTCAATGAATCAGAAGATCAAACTGAAAAGAGAAAGTAGACCTCCGGAGAACAATGCTCACCGGCTCAAGTACTGAGTGAGTGATGTGAGAATGAGATTTCATAAGATATACATTCCGAGGCAAAATATCGCTTAACTGACTTTTTAACGTCGTACACGTGTTGCACGCAACAGTATAACGCAGTGCGATGATTGGCAAAACTCGTCATACTGAGGCTCGTTAGAGAACACAGATGAGAATGATACAAAAGATAAAAAATTCGTTTCCTTCATTAGCACAATTTTCGTTTCTTTCTTACAATGTTATCTGCCAGGCACAATACTTCCACTTTTCAGCTACACATTCTTTCACCTGTCGCTATTACTACGTTCCATTTCTCCATCAATCTTCTGGATCTACGCCTAGACCTCCTTTTTCAAACCGCCTCTCCTCAAATGAAAAAATTATCTCGTTCCAACAACCGCAAGACAATGGAATCTTGCTCCCAGGATAGTAAATCTTACTGTATATAGTCCGGACAATAGAGTTTAATTTCGACTCAAACTCAAGGCAAAGTCTAATTCCGATAGCGAGGCGATTCCACTACAAGCGGCTAACATAAGTAAGTTAATTGTGTGCCGAGAACAATTAGAACAATTTATCATATGATAAACCAAGTCAATAACTTCCGTTGTAGTCTAACGACAATGTGACACAATGCACGATAATTCATTATTAAAAATAGCCGAATTCGGCTTGCAAAGAGAATCGTGCGAGCGCAGCTTGGCAATTGGTCGTTGAATAGCGCAAGAATAGATTGTCGCAAGTGCAAGACTAGTATAATTATATAACAATATCAATTATTAATTTGATTATTAAAAAATGTTTCAATTTCAATCGTTTGATTAGTTACTTAGAAAATTCAAAACTGAAAGTAGAACAATTTTTTGGAGCGCGCGGAATATTGATGATCGTGTAAATTTGTGGACGTTAATTGGTAATTGAAAATATTGGAATTTCTTTCTCTGTCGCGAATAACAAAATGGTTGAAAAATCGATAAGTGTTGTTCTAAATGCTAGTAATATTAAATACGCATTATTATACATATATTTGTAAAAGCTCGAGAGTTTGTAATAATATCTTTGTACTTATCTGAATTTCAGAAGAGCAGGTACTTGTCCCACTGAACTGATTTACAAATGGAACAAATGGAAATAGAAAAGTTTGGCAGTTTTAGGTGGTGATTCAAAAATGGTTGTAAATTATCCGTGTAAAAGAGATTTATAGGGCGTACACTATAGTCTGGAATATTTTCAAGTCAAGAAGTCTCTTCCTAGAGTAATTAATCAGTTTCCATTTGATCAAAATTTCAAACACAAAAAAAAAACCACTCTACGTCTCTCATAGTATGACTAAAAACAAAAATTGAGAAAAAACTTTCTGAAAAAAGAAAAAAAGAAATTTCTATCGAAAACGTAGGACAAAATAAATCTAAAGTCTCGTTGGAATTCTGCTGCAAAACATCGTGGCAAGGGTAAGTTTGTTTCAAGTCCATTAAAAGGTAACGAAACGAGTGGCACGCAGCCCACCATGTTTGGACTAGTTGCCAAATTGATATTTGACAAGGTAATCCAACAGTTGTGATATTTTTGGACTTATTGTTAGACAATACGTGGCGTACATGTCAGTCAGGGGAAGATACGTTTAGATACGACAATCGTCTCTAGGTTTCTTACCGGCCAATCTTTGCCTCGCTCTTATGTGTATCACGCTTTCGGTTTCAGAGTCTGAGCCAACCCAATAAGTGGTCCCACTCCGATCGGAATCACTTTGCAGATCGTCGGATGTTTCTTCTAGGATAGTTTCTAGAAAGTCCACTTGCTGCAACAGCACCGTATCTGCAAATCAAAGCGAGATGTGTTTTAATAACAACAAGTGTGGCTTTCACATTAATTGGTCGTGTATAATCTTAATTAGTTTTCACAACACTCCTCGCTGCTCTGAAGAAAATAGACAAGTTCAAAATTATTACGACGAGAGTTATTACTTGAATTTCATAATGGAAAGAATATAAATAGACGTTTCCAGGTTTTGAATATTTTAATTCTCCTGCATTTTTGCAGTTGTTTTTTTTATCCATTTTCTCTAGAGGAAAATATAATAAAATTGCACGATTGCACGATTCTTCCTTTGATTTTTAATCAAGTCTTTTAATGAAAGTATTTTCTTATTCTATTCTTTTCTTATTCTATTCTTATTCTTATTCTCTATTCGTTTTGTCAAAATCAATCAGTTGATTGAAATTAAACGTACTTTCACTTACGCATAATATATTAAGCATAGAAATTAAATCTCTGATCAAGGCTACGATTTCGCTCATGAAATTATGTTTTAATGTCCATGCAATTCGTTCCAGAAACTTCATGGTTATAAGACGATTTCAAGATATTGTGTAATTTAAATTAAGCTATTGTATACATACTATTTCCCACGGCACACGTAAAAGTGTAGAAAATTAATGAATATTAAATAGAATATAAGAAAGAGAGTACGATCATGAATATTTGATTTTTGTCGGTTATTAATTATTAATAACAAAGAATATGACCTGACATTATTTGCTATCATATTATGATATAACGTTTATTTTTCCTTTTTCTGCTTCAATATCATCATTTTTCTCTACCTTTCAATTTATGTAGTCGATCAATATGGCGTTTGAATATTTCCATTGCAATAAATTACAATTATATTCTTGAAATTTTAGCACAATAGCTAATATACAGGTAAAGCAGGTGAAATAAATTCAATTAAACAATTGTGTTATTTAATTTTTCTTCTTCTTTTCTCGTCTATCACCCTTGCCTCCTCCTCCTCTTTATCATCCTCTCCTGCTCTTCCTTTTTTTTATCACCTTCTCATTCTCTTTTCTTTTTTATCACCATCCTTCTTTTTTTTTGTCACCTTCTCCTGCTCTTCCTTTTTTTTTTATCACCCTCTTTTCCTCTTCCCATCTTTATTGCCCTCTGTTCTTCTTCTTTGTTTTATCATCCTTTCCTCCTCTTCTTTTTTTTATCTTCTGCTCCTCTTTCCATCTTTATCCTCTTCTTCTAACCTTCCCTATTTTCTTGCACTATCGATCCCTATATACAAGGTAATCTAAAAAAAAGTTGTACAATTTCATCAGCAGGCATAGCGATCTTTCTCTTTAATTTAAATTTTTATTTTATTTCAGTTCTTGGGAAATGTCTCTTTTCTTCCTCTCCTTCTCAAAAAGAAAAAAAAAAAACGAGAGCTTACGTACAACGTATTGTCACGTAGTTTCTTATACATTCCACGTTAACATGTTAATGTATTTATAAATTCGAGCGAATCACGTTCGATATCGTGAAATATCATCGTTCGGTCTATGTGTGTGTGTGTCTATATAGGAGAGAAAATTTATACACCACGATTTCAATCAAACTCGAACGTTTGTACGATTTGTGTTCCATTCGTGAAATTTCTTATCGCGATCAACGTACATATATCCAATTGTCAAAGAACAGACTATGGAACAGTCGGCAGGTAAGTTAGAAAAATTCTCATCAAATTGAAAGAGTTCATCGTCAAAAGTAAACGTTCTCTCAATAAAACTCATCATAAAAAAATTTCACCGATGCAGGCTCGAGCGGTTGCTTCTTTTTACAAAATCCTGCGATCATCATACTCGTTTTTACGTTTGCATACGTGTACTTTGTTTTGCGATGCGGTCAAAAGTGTATGAGAGATAAGTCGGCATATACTCTCCACACGTTCACCAGATGTTACAACATTTTTCAAATCGTGTCAAATGGATTGTTCGCGTATCATATACTCAAGCACGGACTTCACCAATTCTTGTTACCTGGCTGTGATGTACCCGATTCCAGCGTTCCTCTTTTGGCACAGGTATGATTAAATCGAACATTAATCAAAACGTTGAGACTGAATCAACGCAACGAGATGAACACAAACGTGATACCTGACTTTAATTTCTGTACTTAAACGAATAATCTTTCGTTTCAGACGAAAACCATCGAATGGTGCATATTGTGCTCGAAATTTGTTGATTACATCGAAACGATCATATTGCTGCTCGAAAAGAGGCAACATGAAATCACGTTGTTGCACTTGTATCGCCGTATTTCCGCGCCATGGATAACTTGGTTCACCATGAAGTATTTCATCGTTGGATCGTCCCTGACGTTTACGTTACTCAATTGCTCAGTGCATGCGATGAAGTATACATCCAATCTTCTTTCATCGTTTGAGCCGCTGTCAAACTCGTTGATCACTATCGTAGAAATGGTGAGTAAGAGAACATATTTGTGTATTCCAAATTTTATCGCACTCTCGTACGTTATTATCATATGTTATAGGCGCAGCTGTCTATTTCAATATTGTACGCGCTACAAAGTTTCTTCCTCGGCTGTTCTATATCAGTACTTAGAACCTCTGTAATACTGGCTGACCTATTGATCAACCTCGTTTCTTTGTAACTTTTACAAGTAACTAAAATTATTAACAATTGTAAGTAGACGTTATTCAAGAAATTAAATATCACTGGTGAAATTGACAATTAAAAAATTACCTAGCAAAGCTCTGTCATTCTACATTTGATGAGAGAATAGGATCGCGATACTATTCCTTGTTTTTTCCTTGGTTGTTTTGTACCAACACTTAGAACCTTTACGATACTAGCTGACTTA
>NW_025110423.1:0-4780 GCF_011392965.1 Frieseomelitta varia | reverse complement strand
AAAATTATTAATAATCGCAAGTAAGAAATTAAAATGACCAATTAAACACCGATGAAACTGACGATTAAAAAATTACCTAGCAAAGCTCTGTTATCCAACATTTGATGAGAGAGTAGGATCGCGATACTATTCCTTGTTTTTTCCTTGGTTGTTTTGTACCAACACTTAGAACCTTTACGATACTAGCTGACTTATTAATCAACCTCGTTGCTTTGTAACTTTTACAAGTGACAAACATTATTAACAATCGCAAGTAAGAAATTAAAATGACCAATTAAACGCAAAATTAAACACCGATGAAACTGACGATTAAAAAATTACCTAGCAAAGCTCTGTTATCCTACATTTGATGAGAGAATAGGATCGCGATACTATTCCTTGTTTTTTTCCTTGGTTGTTTTGTACCAACATTTAAAACTTTTACGATACTAGCTGACTTATTAATCAACCTCGTTTCCTTGTAACTTTTACAAGTAACAAAAATTATTAATAATCGCAAGTAAGAAATTAAAATGACCAATTAAACACCGATGAAACTGACGATTAAAAAATTACCTAGCCAAGCTCTGTCACCCACATTCCCTACAGTCAACGAGAGGATAGGATCGCGATCTACTTCAATATTGGAAAAAAACAGTTTCTTCTTTCCTACGTAACAGTAAGTACCAACAATAAGTATCAACCTCGATTCGTTCGAGGCGAATATCGCGCGGGAAAGCAGGTGTAAGCGCGTTTCTTAACGATGGTATGAAAAACAGAAATGTTTCCAAAGGAGGATCAACCAGCGCGTTTCCATTTCTTTCGTACGCTCGGGCAAAAGGAGCAGGCCAGACGTAATGACCATTGTGAGAGCAAAATCGCCCTACGGGAACGTGCAATTTGTCTTGCACAAGTGCAGAGGCACGCCAGAGCTATGCAACATGATGGAAAAGAGAACCACCTGTTGCAGGCAGGCGCCTGTTGCCGCCGCTCGTTCCGCAACCAGACAACGAACGTGAATAATCCGTCGCTTTGCATTAAAAATAATCGATGATCTATGTTGTTTCGCGTGCCCTGTGCGTCACCACGTCGTTCCGTGAATCGAATACCGAATGCACGAGGAAACGCGGCAAATGAATGAATTGCACGACGCTGCCATATTGCACTCGTTTGCGTAACCCGATTCGCGATTACGAATCAAAAGAAACAACGTGCGTGGTTTCGTGTGGCGATCTTTTTCAACGTGCAGCGACGACAGTGTTTTTTCACCGATCGTAGATAACTTGCCGATGTGAATTTCATCACGTAGGCGGACGAGTCTTAACGGTTCGTAATTAAAGAGCAACTAATTAAAGACAAAAATAAAAATAAAAATCGAGACAAGTAATGAAATTAGATCGATGACCAAGGTGATTCGATGTATCGTGAACGTGTGAAGAATTTACAATTTACGTACAAATTTGTTTGCAATTACGTTACAAATTACGTGTGTCTGTATTCTTGAGAATTAACACGAATTAATAAGAATAAGTAACAAGTATTAATAAGAGAATTATAATGAGAATTATTATTTAATTCTTATAATTATAACAAGAATAATAATAAGAGTATTCTTATATGATATAATATAACATAATCGTAATAAGAAATTGGAACAAGAGTATTCTTATATAACGAGACTTATCACTATCATATAATACGTATATCGGTTACATAAATTTTAGAAAAAAAATCGGTTATCTCTCTCGAGTATGAAAATTACATGACCATCGCCTAGCATTAATTCGTATTTATAGTTTTCCATTGACTCTCACACGCTAGCCAGCAGTTGTAGAAAGTAGCCCGTATCAAGTCTAGCCATTAACAGGCGATTTGTATTCAAACTCGCGCTGTTTTCTATCCAATAGAAATTACGATAATGGCACAAGCCTCCGTCGATATCTAGAGCGTAGAGGGGCTCCCGGAATTTGTATTGAACAACGAGACTTTCCGTACGATACGAAACTTCACGACAGATTCACAACCAGCTCTGGCGATACTAATTAAAGCGACGCAGAAAGGGGTAAACCAATTTC
Organism: Frieseomelitta varia; assembly: GCF_011392965.1. NCBI lineage: Eukaryota > Metazoa > Arthropoda > Insecta > Hymenoptera > Apidae > Frieseomelitta > Frieseomelitta varia. The sequence goes on along the minus strand of NW_025110423.1, from coordinate 2,726 downwards.
ACTTCCACCTGTTCGTGCGTTTGAAAAAAAAAAAAAAACAGAATTTGTTCAAAAGCTTAGCTCGCGGAGTATTGATCGTTATCATTTTTCACTTATGACAGGGCGGATGAAAAATGTTCCCTCGGTTCCGTGACTCACGATCCATTCGAATGAATTAACGCTGAGCTAACATAAAACGAAAACTTAGAAATCCGGCCACTTCTTTCCCCCCCCCCTAGAGGCGATCACCGTATCTGAAGAAGTAAAGGACTCAGAAACGACGAGAGCGTGATTTTTCAACGCAGAATGATTGAATTTCTCTCTCTGAAAGATTTTATCACACATTTCAACCAGTGGAATACAATGAATTTACTTAACCCCTAGTGGCACGGAATTCTTTTTAATATAAAAAAAAAAAAGAGAAGAAACGTTTATTTCGATTACTAAACATAAAATATTGCTCAAAATGAACAAAATTTTGTTAAATTTTGTGTTTTATTAAATTTTAAACCCACCGGCATCCCAAAAAGTTTCAACAAATTGAATTCACACTACAACGTCAATGATTTCATTAAAAAAAAAACAAGCGAGTGATGTGTATTTTCGAGCAGTAGAGTACATATATAGTTTCATTGTACCAACTGAACACACCGTGTCACAGACCGTTGTTTAAACAATGGCAGAAAGTGAAATAGTAACAGTACGAACCATTAGTCCGTAGATCCTCGTGCACCGGTTGAAAATGGGAACGATGTTGTAGCTGGAAGCCGTAGGCCGGAAGCCACGGATTCGGTCCGTTCACCAGATCCATATCCAGCGCCTCGAACGTGGTCAGCGGCTCCTCGTCGTCCTCGGCTTCGACGTCCAGCTTCGTGGTCGTGGTAGCCGTGGTCATCGTGCTCGTCGTCAACGCAACGGTCGCCGCATTCAGCTCCCTCGTCGTACTCATCTCCAACCTGGAGCTGGAGAGCTGGAGACAGAGACGTGCCCAGCTGCGTTCGGTGACTGACACTCATTAACCGGTTCGCCGAACTGTGAACGTTCTTTCCGCGTTTCCTCGCCGGCCCTCATGCTCTGCCCTCGAGCCCTTCCGGCTACCGAGTCATCGTTTTCTACAACAGCGAGCACACGCCAACTTTCATTCACAAGTTCTGCAGTCTCACGAAAACAAGAGAAACGAAAGGAAAACAGAGCAAGTCTCTTTTTAAAAGAGGAAAAAAGAAAAGAGAGAGAGATGTGTTACGATATGTAACGTGCGTGTGTGTCTCTGTAAATTTTGTTGACTCGAGTTTGAAAAAAGAAAAAAAATAAAAGAGAGAGAGAAAATGGTATGTAATTGTCATTGCATTATTATCTGTGAGATTTTGTAACTTCTGAACGTGAGATTGGGTTAACTTCCAGGAACACTACACGTGCGTCCACTCTGGACAAAGACGCGGTAGCTTTGCCAACATTATAAATAAACCCTCCCCCGAATCGGGGGCATGAGATAGACGACAGTCACGAATACGATCATGTTCGAGTCGATTCGAGCGAAGAACACTACGATACAACATGTCACGTTCAAGAGGTGAACGAAAGTCCGGAATATACAACGAAACGAGGAAGTCCTCGAAAAATTACGCAAACACGGGGAAGATGGCTGAAGGAAGAACGAAGAAGGAGAGTTTATTAGGCCTACGAAGCAGCGTTGCCTGCGCAGAATCGGAATGATGACGAAGACGTTGCCACCAGTTTATGAACCGTGGCGGATTCACGGAACTTTCAGCGGCTCTTTCGAATCCTAAGACGCAGTTTGGCCAGCCAGTGGATTGCGCTTTATATATAGTTGAAATTTAATGCCCGTTAGGAGGAATCGTTAAGCGGGAGCAAATGGCGGCTGTGCAACTTCGGTGACGCAATTTTTTGCTTTGCGGCAAATGACGAAACGGGCGCCGGATTATTTACTCTCGTTATCGTGGTTAACAGGCCAACTGCTCGGAGCAAGTACGAGGTACGACCGTTATTTGAAAAAAAAGAAAGAAAAAGAAAAATGGACGAACGAATAGTTCATCCTGGTTCATTTCATGCTCAAGTTCCCTGCGGTTTTACTATTCGTAACTGATTTGCTTTTGTGGATTCACTACATACTTCTAACTTCTCAACGTTCAACACTAAGAACAACCTTTCTTTGCCTAAAGGACACAGGTATTTTTGCCAAAATTAATATTGACACAAATCTATTTATTTTAATCACTATCGTTTGAATTACACTGATTTATATGCAGAGAAGATGATCGAACAATCTGTAATTTTGCGTTGGACGTAGAACCGTGTATTTTTCGTGCGCACCACCGTATTACAAAGTATATTTTGATATCTCTGACGGGAATTTCACGGTTTGATCGTCGCTAGCTCTAGCGTTATAAAACTGCCTGTCTGCCTGTGGAAATCCGTGGATACGAACGATTAATTTATTTATTCAAACGATCCTTCGACAACGACGACCGTGAAACGGTTTGCTCTCACGCCTCTCACCGCCCATTGAAATCGAGGTTCCACCTCGCGTTGTTTCAATTAAAAAAGAAGAAAAAAAAAACATTACTCGCGCGAAGGAAATTCAAACGCGTGGGTGTGACGATCAGTTCTCCTCCCTACGGGGAATCGCGCACCGGTACACAAACACCGTAAGGATCCACGGAGGAATCCGTTGGCCTCCCTCCCTCCCTCTCTCTCTCTCTCTCTCTCTCTCTCTCTCTCTCTCTCTC
>NW_025110422.1:0-36262 GCF_011392965.1 Frieseomelitta varia | reverse complement strand
AAAAAAAAAAAAAAAAAAGAAAAAGAAAGGTTTGAAAGCAGGCAGTTTTGCATATCGTGTATTTATTTCTACTTTTTTTTTTTGGTATAAAAGGCAACTTTCGCGACTGATTGATTCTCGGCAGTAAACTCGCTGCCATCGAATCTAATAATTCCGCAATATTTCCAATTTCCTTGGCTGTCAATTAGGAAAGGAGGAAAAATTCCGCCGATATTGCGAAATGTTCATTCGATTGAGAAACAGTGTCCTATTTGATATTTCATCCGATTTTCAACAAATACGGAAGGTAGAGAGCAGAAAGTTCAACAATAAATCTTAATTAATTTATTAATTCTCAGTAACGAGGGGAAGATCAAATTTTAGATGTTCCTACGACGTTCAGTTAATTAAAATTTCCGATCGATGTTCGAGGTAACAAGCTTAACGATCAAGAAGAGTAATAACGTGGTACGTACATATACAGCACGAAGTAAAAGTTAGACTTCGAGAAAGAATTTTACAAACTTCCACGACGAAAGTGATTGCAGCGTCAGCTGAAAAATTTCTCCAATAAACGGCTCGGTGTTCACGTGGACGTGCGAGCTCTCTCGCGCACGAGCGTGCGAACGCACGCGTATATGTATGTGCACGATTTGGTGCAGTCATCGAGACGTTCGATACTCGTGACGCAATACGGTAGCTTTCCAAGAGAGGGGTGGGTCCACGAAAATCTGAATGGAAGCAGCTAACATGCGAGAACTAGGTCAGGCTTGACTATTACTTGACATATCGCCAGCCAATCAGCTGACGAGGAATAGATTCTTTAGTTAGCGCCGACGCTCTCACGATGTGCATAATAATTCAACGGAGCTCGCCCCCGGAATTTATATTCAACCGGCGACACGCCCCTGCGATAGATACTACCGTTACGGGGGAACTTATGGAATAAAAGTTCACGTTCGATATGCGAATCGTGGAGCTGGAAACTATCAACTTTTCGAGCGGACGTTCTTGAAAATTGTGATTTCGTCCCTTTCGAATGAAAGTTGATCGACGTGAAAATTTCGGACTAATTTGTCAGAATAAATTACTCGTTCCTTTTCATTTGACTGCTTGCCCTGTCAACTGATTGCGGACCATAACGAGTGACCAGGCCGTATATAATACAATAACTCGTCGCTTTCTTTTTGAACTCGTCGGTGTGATATCACTGGATAAAAATTATTGAGAAGTAATGAATTTATTATTTGTTTTGCCTATTTCGTTTTACTTAGATATATATTTAAAACTGTGAAAATATTACGTGGCACGTCATTCCAGAGAATATTCGTAGTACGTTCCGTAGCACTCTTCCCGTTTCTCGTTATCTTAGACGAACGTACCGACAAAGCTAGCGGAAGAAAAGATGAATGAAACCACCTGACGAGTGAAATCGTTTTGGCATATGACCGGCCAATCAGCTGATGATATTAACCGGTCGTTTATCGATCATCCGCAACAGAGCGTGCACCAAGCATGCTCGGCGGACCTGACCTAGGACAAATCCTCTCAGCGCAAACGCGTACAATCTTCCTCTCACACATTGGTGCTTTAATATCGTCCTTTTGTTCAGCCAGCCGTTTTCATTTCAAATATCTCGCGTGCAATGATGCCGTGCGCGCGCGATCGGGTTACGCGCGACAAATCCAGTTTTAAAACTCGAGCGGCAATAGAAAATCGATATTATTCAGAAATACGAAGCTCAAGTGACTGTCGAAGTTATTCGAATATCAACAAGAACTTTATCTGAATCTTCCATACGTACATCAGATTTTGCAGATTAATTTCTTTCTTTCTTTTTTTTTTTTTTTTTTTTGCTGTTTTTGAACAATTTGAATATATATAAATAAACAATAACTCAAAGAAAATTGTCACCTGATTCTTTTGAATTTTCAGCGTGCCGATTTATCCGGAGCCACGATTCAAGAGAGAGTTAGACATCGATCCGCAGGACGTTCTAACTCTCCTCTCTCTCTGGGAAAACGAACGCCACAAACGGTAATAACGATCACGCGTTAACGTGCCGTTAATTGCAGACAGTCGATGAATATTCAGAGTCTTAATTCAGTTTGAATATTTCCTCGTAGGAACTGGCATAAATACATAAACGACGAATATGAAAATGTCGACGACGAGGAAAACCTTCTCGAGGAAGAAGATCCTCGAAACAGTAAGTCAAAAAAAGAAAATTTCCTAATTAAATACATTGACGTTGCTTTTGATACAATGCCGCAAATTTTCACTTTGCACAGTTATTCCGTGGATAGACTCATCGGTGTATCCGCCTCGACATTACAACATAGATGCTCTGTCGCCGTCAGATATTGGAATCGTTCGCACTCATCCATCCGGCTATTACGAACAATACGAGAATCAGTATGGGCAACAATACGACACGACTTCTCAATACAGTGGCCCTCAATACGGTCTGGTTTATCCTCAACAGACTTACTACAACACCCCCGAGAAAAGGTTCATGATCTCTAAGAAACGCTCGCAGGTAATTCATTCGACCGAGTCCTGAAATTTAACCACTTGCGCTGGCAACTGATTGCGGACCGTAACGAGTGACCAAACCGTATACAATAATAATTCGTTGCTTTCTTTTTGAACTCGTCAGTGTGATATGAAATTATTGAAAAGTAGTAAATTTATTATTTGTTTTGCCGGGGTTATACTTAAATATACTTAAAACTGTGAAAATATTGGAATATTGGGACAAAAAATTCTCGACGTGCACGTCGTTCCAGCGCAAGAGGACTAAATTTGTCAATTTAACGTCTAGTGAGTTGCGAATAACGTTGAAAAATCTTGAGGATGTTTATTTAACTTGTTTGCAGACGTACGATCCTTACTCCAGCGCGGCTCAGTTCCAAATAAGCTCGCAATCGCGCGGATATCCTTACCAACACCGTGTCGTCTATTAAATCGATGCCAATCGACACCGGTGGACAGCAACAAAATTAACAGGAAATTGTCGAGAACGTATTTGATGGAAGCCGAAGCGAATAACGCGGGAAAGAGGATAGCAAACTGACGTTTTCGGACTCACGTATACGCAAAGGGAAATCAATGAAGAAATTTTTGCGCTTTCTTGGCGAACGTTCCCTCTCCGACGTCTCCTTTATTTGGCTATTCTGTCTTTGTTGTTTAACACAACACGCTACGCGCTCGAGAAACGAACTAAGTAGTCGTTAAAGACTACCAACTAGTCTTAAAGACTACTTTAAGAAACACGGTGCTCAGAAAGACTATTCATAATCTTGCTGAAGAGACAATAGCCCCTTTGATTAACGTTTTATTCGTTTAGTCAACGACCAGCGAAACGCGTAACAAGAAGAAACTTGTGTAATCTTCTTCTTCTTCTTCTTCTTCTTCTTCTTCTTCTTCTTCTTTTTTTTCAACATCTTTCGAAATCCTTCAAGAGTACGGTAAAGAAGTCAACGAGGTACAGACGCATTTCTGTCTTCTGGCTTCGGTATACTCTTGTACTTTTATGAAACTTTGGAGCTTCTCTCGCGCGCAAGAAAAAAAGTACGTAACTTATTGTTAGAGAGCCTTGGGCGAATCGCGCGACGACTGAAATCGTTGAGAACAATCGTAAGTAGTTACTCGAATCAAATTATCCCCAGGCTTGGTTCGCGACACTTCTGACTGATTAAAAAAAGAGAAAAAGACGACGAATAGCTTTTTTCCACGAGTTAGCACGAAGATAGACGTAGCATACCGTTTGATAGAGATAAACGTAGCAGGAATGAGAAAATGATCGGCGTGAAATGAAAAAAAGTGGAACGATGGTTTTAATTCGGTGGCGTAGAGGAAGGATAGACGATATCTTTAGGAAAATTTAAAGTGAAAGACGATGATGAAGAGATGTAATTTTATAACTTTACCATTCGTTTCGCACTTACGAATATGTACACTCCCAGACAAAATGATAGCACATGCGTGCTATATATATATATATATATATCTTTAATTTCAGAAATAAATTGGAAACGTAGCAAATGGTATGTGAATGTGACGACACAGAGAGAAGGAATCTGTTCGTTCTAGCTACTATTCATAATATGCAGAAGAAACACACACGTAAATACCTTGAGTAAATAAGTAAAGCAAAACAAAAGCAAAATAATCCAAAAAATATCCAAATTTAATAATAAAAGAAATTAACACGCATATACATATTTACTATTGGTCTCTTCATCAAAGAGAATTTTATGTTTTAGCCTAATAATCAATATTTTATAAATAAAAAAAAAATATCAGTTTTCCTTGATCATCTGACATGATCAGAAACTGTTAGAGAGACACATGCTATCTACAAAAATGTGGCAGCATTGAATAAGCGAAGCAATCAAATAAAAAAGAATGAAACAATCTATCTCAGGATAATAAAATCAAAAGTCTCTGTAAGTCCTTACCAAGCCAGGTATTGTTCTTCGATATTTATGCTTCTTTTATATTCTATGGTAACAACAGTCTTTTTTACCAATAGATCCTTTCTCCGTATGTCGTCACATTCATTTAGTATCTGTAAATGTGCTATCATTTTAGTGTATATATTGTTATAAATATATATACCTACACGTGTAATATGTTGACGAAAAATGGACAAAATACCGAAGTTCGATCAAGCTTGTTCACGCAACTATTGTATTGTACTTCATCTATTTAGTTTATTTTGCAAGAGGCAAGAAAGAAATATAATACGCAAAAACGGAAAATCAAAGATACCGAAGCACGATGTATATTGAGTACTGAAAATACCAGTTTGAATCTAACGAATATCGTCGGAATTACAATTAAGGATTACAACAACATATCTTCTATTGGATATATATTGGATTCATACTTTATATTCGACGTGCCGACATGACCGATAATTCTCAACCTCCCTTGCCCTTGTTACTTTAAAATCTGATCGTCAATTAATTTTTCTAGCCGTGTACAAATTGTAACAACCGTGATAACGTTTGTCGACAACGGATGTATTGATGAGTGTCAACGCATATCTCGATGATGTTCACTCCTAAATAACTCTCGGAAATAAAAATTTCACGACTCGATCGCAATCCTCGGCCATTATCGCCGATTAACGCTTGTCACAAGGTGGCGTTAATAGAAACTAAACAATATTGTATTTAATTAAGAATGTGCTATCGTGAAGATACTTGCACGTTCGGCAGAAATTAACAGAAGGCAGAATCGAGAGAACATGCACGAGACTCGTCGGGTGCGTGAAATTTTTCATTCTCATCCTTTGCTGCGAATGTAAAGTGTGAAGCACCGTTATACCGATAATCCATCGTCTTGCCATTGTCAACAAAAATAAAAAAGAGAGAGAGAGAGAGAGAGAGAGAGAGAAACACAGAAAGGAAAAAGAGAAAAAGCACGTAAATGTGTCTAAACAAACTATACCGAATAAAAAACATCCAATGTTCTTCTCGATCGAACCAAACACGGCCTTCCATAGAGCAAATGTTTCGAGGAGACTGAGCAATTTTTTTCTTTTTCGTTCCTTGTCGTTTGATCAGTGCATATGCTTGAATACGCGTATATAATAATATAATGTACGATATTTTAACAGTAGAGAAGGGGAAAATCTAACGGACGACTGACCGATCAATCGGGCCCGCGAGACGATCGGCACGAAGAAAAATCTTTTGTGACTTGATGCTATATATATTTTTGACGATCGTTTAGCGTGTAATTAGAATTACGTAGACTAAGTAAAACAGGAGGGAATGATTCAGTATTTATTACCTATTGACATGTAATTAATGTTATAGATAGTGAAAAAAAAAAATATCAATTATACAATAATTGTGTATAATTAAAGGAATGTCAATCAATCGGGGTTTGGGTTTCATTGATACGCCGTGATGTTTCGCGATCAATCAAAAGTGTTTATGTACTTGCTTTGACGAGGATTTTGTTTGAAAAGTAGGTATCTCCGTACCTGTACTGTGTTTTATAGCTACAGCTTTTCTCCTGTTATTGAAACAAAACGATTATCTCGAAAATATTCTAATTAAACTGTAAAGCTGCAATTGCGAGAGATTTTTCGTAATAAAAGAAAGAGAGAGAGAGAGAGAGAGAGAGAGAGAGAGAGAGAGAAAATAAAGTTAGACTTGTTTAATTTGTAACGTGAAGGGAGGTCTCGTTTTGTTTTTAGAAAGCCTACTGAATCATACAATGTTGCTATATTCTTACTACAAATTAAACTTCAGACTGCATATTTTTTTACAATAATGATAACGAGCTGCAATGGTAACGTTGTCACTAGAATATCAGAGGATTCTTTCTATCGCTAGAGTTCTTACACTGAGCGCGGAACCATTTCACAGCTATCTTTTAAAATCGATGAAAAGATTTTAATATCGGTCGAAGGATCTAGTCAATTGTTACTATACGATATTAAAAATGATAATCATCCTAAAATTTTTCTTACATTTAAGCTATTTTTTAACGCATATTCAGGTCTAACGCGTAGAGAGGAATGGAAACGATATTTTGATGAGAAATTAAGAAAAGAGATCCTGAGATCTACTAAAAACTCCTTGTTATCGATCTTATAGAAATATATTCTAACATTTTGAACTGTAATGTTAACATTTGGAAGAAAAATATATTCATATTTTTGCTTGTGAAAAAGAAATTTATTATAAATTTGGATATCACGATCTATAAAGAAAGATGATAACGATAATACTCGATAAAAATTGTAGCAGCACGTGTGTACGTATCCTGGAAAATATGCCGCGAATATGAAAATTTCTTTCGATGTTAATGATATTCCACCGATTGCTAATCGATTATGCGAATTACTGTAACTGTATAAAACAAAACTGTATCAACTGTGTTATTTTAAAATGGATATTATATCGCATATTATATCGTATAAAATACATCATATAAACATTCAATTATACGTACGTGTGGATTTTTAAATCAAAAGAATTATGTCACTCAGCGTCGTAAGGATTTTTCAAACCCATGGTGCTTTTGATTGAACAATAATGCATTATTGTAATGAAACTAAACTATGAAAGAACAGAACAAAAAAATAAATAACTATATTCTACTTATAAGCATTCATCTTGGAACATCTTTCTCATACGTGCTCTTCCTTTATTTATAATCCTTTCGTGTCCGACATTTCGTATACCTATTTACAATATCGAACTTTAATAAACTACAAATTTGACTAATTAAATAAATAAATATATTGCAGTTGAAAATTTTTTTAATGCATTATGCCTTCTTTACAAAAGCATCATGCCCCTAATAATTTTCTATTATCTGCGAATCGAAAGTTTGGTCCTCAAAAATTTACCAACGACATAATAACAATGCAACATGCAACAAGTTGTAACTAGAGATAGAACACATTACATTGCTTGATACAATTGTAATCGTTTAAAATATTGTACCGATATGTTGAATCGATAATAGTAACGCTTTCAAGTTTTTGAGCAAAAAAAAAAAAAAAATACATTGAATATTGAATGTATCTTGTGTTTTGTTCGCGTTGCTGTTAACCTTCAAATTATTTTGAGCATCGTTAAATAAAAATTATAATAAATGAATAAGAAACGTCGCATCTTAATAATCGATCCCGCAAACTCGCCAAAATCGATACAGAGTAATCCTGATTGGAGATTATTGCTAGCTTGCAGCTTTCGCCACGTGCCTATGGCAAGAGAAGCCCTCTCTCAAGTATAAAAATATTCTTCAACACCGATTTTGATTAATAGAAATTAATTAGTATCTAATACGAATTTTATAGACGTTTTTATTTAGGGCGCGAACGTCAATTGTAGAAGATTTGATTATTTAACTCCTCTGCATATTGCGGTTCAACATAATGATACTGAACTTATTCAATTGCTTTGCAATCAGCCATCTATCAACACTGAAGCAAGAGTTATTGATGGTTTGTTAAATCGAATTAACGCCTTGTACAAAAAAGCAAGATCGTAGAAATCTTTCTACCTTCTCTTTTTTTTAATTTGCGCCATGTTGTAATAAATACACTCCTAATTTTATTCAAATTCATATTTTTAAGAACATTTTTTTTTAATTAAAAAAAACACTGTATTTTGGATATTTTACATATTTTTCCGCACTGTGTGCATTTTGTGAAATTTTGCGCTTTAAAATTTTATATAAATGCAGAAAAGACCGTAGACTACGGATTTTTATGCATTCATAGGAAATGTTAGTATGCAGAAATATAATATAAAATAAGGACAGAGAGATTGTTATAACATTCAGCAGCAGAGTTTTTTTTCTTTAATTAAAATATTTTTTATTCAATGAATTTAAATATATCTTTAATTCTTTAATTATAAATTAAGATAAAATTAGAGTAATTGTTTTTCTTTAATTATATTTCATTTCGTGAAAATATGAAATTGCATAAAGATCTAGACATTGACATATAATCGATCATGAAGAATTACACACTTATATATTCCTATTACATAGGATTAACACCTCTTCATAAAGCTACATTCCTCGGACATAAAAATGCAATTGAAGAGTTACTTAAAAACAATGTCGTGATTAACTGCATAGACAATTTAGGCAGATATCCTTTGCATTATGCAGCTCTTCACAAGGATACGGAAAGTGCCTCCTTGTTATTAAAAAATGGCGCAAATGTAAATGTTTACGATGATTTTCACGAAAGCCCTTTATACACCAGCGTCATACGAAGACCTTTTCTTCCTATGATTGATTTACTACTATCCCACGGGTAAACGTGTAGAATCGATTTGAAAGGATTTGCATCGTTCAATTAATAAAATTTTAATAAAACTTTCTCGCAGCGCTACTGTCACATCCGGACCAAATCAGATTTCATTGTGTCTACTTCTCGAAGCTACCTTGTCTGCACGGAGCGCATCGGACATAGAAATACTTGATCTTTTGTTTCGAAAAGGTGCAGATGTAAATACAACGGATCTTATCGGTTTACGCACGCCATTGCACATAGCAGCTATGACAGGAAATTCGGAAGTGATTGTGTAAGTAAATGTGAAATTAAATAAATACTTGCTGAATTAAATTCTAAGTGTTGGAACTACAGTTACCTCATTGTGAAAGGAGCAGATTTAAATGGGAAAACTAGAGCCGGACATACGCCGATGGATATAGCTTTAATGTATCGCAATTTCGAAGCTGCACAATTAATAGATTTACTTTCGAAAGAAGTAAAAATACATAGGACATCGAGTATAATTAATTTTGATTAGATATATCTGCGAATGATGATTTTCGCGATATTGGCCTATTAATATGATCGGGAAATATTAAAAATAAAACGAGCTTTGCAAGGAATTGAGAATAAAATAAATTTTTTTAATCAATTGTATTAGCCTTGTCTAATTTGAAACGAATGAAGAAACTACTTGCAAAGGGGGGATTCGTTTCGGCATACTAAACTTTACAACTTTACTAAAAAGTAAAAATTGTGGTGCGACCAGAACAAACAAATTCGTTATCATTCAAAAATACATATTTTCGTGCACCCAAAAATTTCAAGCTCGTCAGAATGGTATCTCGGACTCAATCCCGGTATCTTTCTGATACACCCATAAATACATAATATAAAATGGAATAATTTTAAATACTAATCTCGTGTTTTGGAATCTGGAGATACTACTTGACAACACCGTAACGGACTTCACATTTTACTTAATTATTTTACTTGTATCATTTTACCTGATATAGTTTTCCAATTCACTGTTGTTTCAATCACATACTTCATTTGTGTTTAAGCGTAAAGTGCGCTAAAAAATTAGTGATTCTTTTCTAGTCGGTCTTTTAAGCTCCTATTTCATGTCCGGTCTATTTTCTATCTTTAGTCAATGATGATGCAAAATAGAAGTAACATCCAATGTATTTTTTGTATCACATGTTTGGGGATGGGGTCTAAACTTCCCTTACTATTTCCATGTCACATTCTACTGTACCGATTTAGGCAGGTTTTGCACTGCAGCGCTACTAGTAATAGGAATTAAAATCGGAAAATATGGCCAATGTTGGCATTGTCTGTGATATCTATTGTGTTCTTAGTTAATGGTAAGAAATCAAATGTGTAATGAGACAAGATGTTAATAAAACTATCACTTAGCGTCTTATTTAGTTTATGGAAAAGTAGATTACGGTGATATTTTAAATGTGTAATGTTATTACAGGTATTTTGTAAAATTGAGTTGAAGGAAATCACGAAAACATTAAACATATTGTAGACTGAACATGTGATTTATTGTTATGTGCTTGTTGTACATTTTATAATAGCACTGAGTTGTTTAGATTGTAGTACACAGTGTAAACATACATTAGTTAACCAAAGCTAACTTTAACAATCGTACATGCTCTCTGCCAGGGCTTATTAATTGTAGTGAAGGTGCCATGAAATAAATTAAAGGATGATGATGGGCGATCAGTTTCGTAGCAAAGTGGAGCAATATTCACCAAAGTCATCACCCAGGGGTGCACGATCCCCTGTTGTTTCGCGTCAAGATTCAACAGGGACTCTTAAAACAACCATTTCCCTGGGTAAAAATCCTTCCATTGTCCATAGTGGTCCATTTTACTTAATGAAGGAACCCCCAGGTATCAATATTTTGTACTATTATGTTATATCATATTGTTGTAATCCATAATTATAAAATATATGTATAATTTGCCATTGAAATTGTTTAGGAGAAAGTGAACTCACTGGGGCAACAAACTTAATGACCTATTATGGACTAGAACATTCTTATAGCAAATTCAGTGGGAAAAAATTAAAAGAACAACTTTCATCATTTCTACCAAACTTACCTGGAATCATAGATAGACCTGGACATTTGGATAATAGGTATATTAATGTAATTTTTTGTATATCATATGATTAATATACTTGACATATCCTAGTATCATTATTGCAACTTCATATTTCAGTTCACTAAGGTCTGTAATTGAAAAACCTCCAATAGGAGGAAAAGACTTAATACCACTAACCAGTGTTCAATTAGCTGGTTTTCGTCTACATCCTGGTCCTGTAAGTAAATGTGATTATAATAAAGACATTTATTAATCAAAGTATACAAGAACAAAAAGCATTTATGTATTTTTTAGTTGCCTGAGCAATATCGTTATGTTAACCAAGCTCCACAAAGGAAGCACAAAAACAAACATAAAAAGCATAAGCATAAACCTGGAGAAGTACCTAGTGGTCAAGAGGCAACAACTACGGACATTGGTGGTTCAGATACCCACGAGAAAAAGCATAAAAAGCAAAAACGACACGATGAAGAGAAAGAGGCTAGGAAAAAGCGTAAGAAAGAGAAAAAAAGAAAAAAACAGAAACACAGCCCCGAATATAGTGGTGGTTTAACACCATCTCAACATTCCAATTCGTGATCTTCAATTTCACCTTTTCTATTTATATCTAACTTTTGATTTAACATCACAATTTTTATTGCAAATACTAAATTTATCTTTTTCGTTAAGTTAGTTTATCTGAGATCGCTTAATGAATTTCATTAGAATTATCTGTATACATATCTTTTCTTTAGAAAGAATTTTACAATCTTAAATTCGAAAGAAGAATGCCGAAAGTTTGAATATCAAAAATTACATGTGATTTTTGATAGTGAAACTTTCGGCATTCTTCTTTCGAATTTAAGATTGTAAAAGTCTTCTTTTTTTTTTTTTTTATAAGATTGTATACTATTACCATGTATTATAGAACCAATGATGTGTAGGAATGTATTTATATTTACAAATACAGGTATATGTATAATTTGTATTTGCACATGTATCATAACATATTCGACTCATTGAGACAGTTTCTTCTCGCAAGTAATTCTTTGTAATTTCAACAATAGTTGTTTTGATACGAAAACCACGAACTTTTCTAGATAGGAATGAATTTAGTTTATTAATAAATTATAAGATATAAATATGGATGAATCAGTAGTATGAAAACACAGTGTATTACTGTTGATGTAAATATATATATATTGAAAAAACAAAACGGTAGGAAATTATAGAATATCACTGTATTGAAAATGTTTTTTATGACAATTATGAAAATACAATGTTTACGAACAAAACTGAAATTGTGCATTGTATTGAGAATTTAAAATACATGTAGTATTATGATAAAATTAATAAAAAAAATTGTGAAATATAAAGGTTTCCTTTGTACTTTCTCTTCCTCACCAAATTCCCTAAGAAATGTATCGAAAGTATTTTTTAATCGGGAGATGTCTGATTAAAAACTTAATTTTGGAAATATCGTTTTAACAATGAAATATTTACTAAACAATTGTTTCAAATTTGAATTTATAGACATTACTACGTAGTCAACTGACTATTTAAAATTCTCGCAGCTAACAGTGCCATCTATTACAGAAGACTTCCGGCTTGTATAGTCAATATCCGGTGGTGATATACTAAGTTCTATCGTTGAACGTAGACTGTTCGGGTCGTTGTTGAAAAATCGCTTCATTCCCGCCATTACGTACCGAGTGGGAATTTGATTACCGAAGGAAGGCACGATGACGGACAACCGTAAGTAGAAAAATTTCGAATTTTCACGTTGAAATCTACAATTTACTTTATAATAGAAAAAAATTGATCCTTTTATTACTCCGAAAAGAATTTCTTAAATAACGCGTGTAGCGCTATAATTCGTATTGCCACGTTTGAAGTTTCTTCTGCCAATTTAATCTAACTTATAATGCATTATCAAAGCCAAATTAATCAATGATTGTACATAATTACATAAAAGGATGGACCAGAATGGAAATTTTAGTGATGTTCTCTGTTTCTCTACATCTTCACGTAAATTTATTGATCGGCATTCCAAGCGTCTCGGCCTACTTTTTTTACTCCATTTTGTACAATTTGATATGTAAATGCTACTCCTATAATTAGTATTCGTGTAATTTTTGGAACATTTCGTCACAATGTGCACTATCCTGCATATTTTTTTTTAATGTGTAGTTATTCTGTAATTGATAATACTAAATCCCCATTACAATTGCGATTGAAGAGTGCTTAATTATATCTTGAAGTCGAGAAAATACAAACTACGAATGTTTCAAAACACGCCTTTATAAGAAAAGGTGTCAAATAGAAATAAATTTCAAAAATATAATTTTCATTTAAGACATCACTTAACATCACAGTATAATAATTAAAATTTTATGCTGAATTCTATAATAATGGTTAATGCGTTTTTACATATGTTTTAGAGTATTCAAATTACCAACAACAGGGGTATAATCAGTATAATCAGCCACCACCTTCTGGTGGTCAAGATACTTCATACCCACCACCATCCAGTGGTGGTAGTGGTGGTTACAATCAATATAGTCAACCACCACCAAGTAGCGGAAGCAATTATGGCAGTTACAACAGTTACAATTCCAGTAGTGGCCAAGACTACAATCCATCACAAAGTCAAAGCAGTTACCAGACTTATGGTAGTGGAGGTTCTGGAAATAGTGGTGGCAGCAGCAATTATAATAGCAGTTATGGTCATGGAGGTGGAGGTGGAGGCAGTGGAGGCTACAGCCGTAATAGTTCTGGTGGAGGCTATGGTGGAGGTATTTTAAATATTACAATTTAGATAAAGTATAAATTTTTACTTTCAAGATATAACATATACATGTATGTACCTAGGTCAAGGAGGAGGCGGTGGCAGTAGATATGGAGATCGTGGGGGATACAGTGACCGCTCTGGCGGTAGTTACAAGTAAGTTTATTGTTTGTACTATTTATACATATATATATATATACATATGCGTATGCATATACGTATATAATAAAGCGAAAAAAACCATAAGGTCAATAAAAAAAAGTTGAATCATATATCAACAATATTAATCAGTGGAGAGGTAAATACATTCATGAAGTAAACAAGGTATGAAATGAAATTCTTATGACAATAATGAAATTGAATTGTTGTCTCTTTACAAATGGCTTTATGCCCATTGGGCGTTAATATGTTTGAAGTGTGCCTACAGGTTTAACACAGGTATAACTGGTAAAGGTAAAAAACAGGTTGTATATGACAAATGACGTAATGTGGTTGTAATGTGTGGTACATATTGATTTTATATCATTACAGTAAGTGATGACACAATGTGTATACATAATGGTTTTGTATTGATTATACCTGTAAAGCAGTTTAAACTGCCACTGGGGCCACTGTTGTCTGAATAGGGTTATTGAAATCGACTAGACAATTGAAAGACGTTTAAAGTTCCTTTTAACAGATCGCAGTTTATACTATAATAGAAATAGTATTATTATATAAGTTGGAGTTTTATTGAATATATCAGTGTTTCTTTAATACATTTTGTCTATACTTCGTAGTAGGATATTAATGTTGTACTAACATTACAGTTGTTTATCCAAAATAATTCATAATTTTTTATTCCAACTTTTACTCTACTGGTTTTATTATATATATGCTTCAAATGTTAATGAATATTTAGTAATCCTTTATCAATAAATTCTCAGATAGAAGATTCATGTACATTCGACGTAAATAGGATAATCTCTTGCACAGGATTGTCTTGACCAATTTATTTCTCTCAAAGTTATTAATAGTAGCTATGCAGAGAAAAAATATGATTTTTGCATGCTGGACGTAACGGACTAACATGACGGTACACAGGACTTATATTTAGTATTAAGTAATATAGTGACCACAGACATTTAGACAGTAGGTACATCAAGAAGAGAGGTGGCGAGCAGCATTTGATTCGCCATGCATCGATCGATCGATCAGTCTGTCCATGAGTCAACTCATTGGTATATCTGCTTCTGTGTTTTAGCAGTGGCGGTGGCCGTGGTGGTTATAACAAAGGTAAATGCACCAGACTGTCTGTACTAGTCTGGTGCTATTCAAGCTTTCACTCTAATATTTAAAATTTAAATACTCGGTTACTCGTATTATATGAAAGGGCTGCTATACAACATTGTTAGGGATTCAGTTTTCTCTGCCAGAATTTAGCAGTGTAGCTTTAAAAAATACTGTAGCTATAAAACATGACAATGTTACTGCAGCATGATAAAGGCTGCTCTGATCACCAATTGCTTTTTCCAGTGAAAATAAATTTTTATGGGATTAATTTTTTATGCGTTTCTATATATTATATATAAAATTGAATAACTAAGATCACAAAAATTTGAAGTTTATTAAATATTAATTTGAGGTGCAAATGCGCTATGCGCTTTGAACATTAAATCTCGTTTAATTATGTATGAAAATGAACAAGTGTATATATAAGTTGTTATATAAAGAAAAATTTATCTTCAATCAGTATTTGTGCTGCTCATGCTCCATCTATTTTAATATTTTAAAACATCCCCGGATAATAAGCATATATAAAAGGCAGCTGGTGAATTGGGTAAATCCCCAAAAATACAATATAGGGAAATGGTAAGAATAAAAATAATGTTGCAGCCCTTTTGTATGTTAAGCTGCAACCTTGTGTTCTCTACATATTGTTATATGCTACTAAGAATTTTAGGCCAATGAGTACTAATATTTTTGTTACTGCACGGGTCAAAGAGAAAAAAAATACCTTTGAATTGATAACTTTATACTCAAGGTATTGAAGATAGGTATATGTAATAATAGTGGTATAATAAATGAACAAATTAAGAAAGCTCAAGTGTTATTAAGAAAGACATATCACTCATAGGCAAGAAAAAGATTTGTGTATTCTGAAACGAAAACTAATGTCAAAGTAATTGTATGTTTTTCAACATACGTAAATTACAAAATTCCTGGTATATAATGCAACAAAAGAAGTTTCTTTTCACTCGGAAACACATTATTTGTGGGTAATGGTTATTAAACAAAATAAGAGTTGTTATATTTTCACTGCTAGAATAAGTTATAATTTCTAAATATATTGGTAATGCTTCAAGAAGAAAGAGCAACAAAATATTTTTGCTTGAAACAATAGTACTTAAGTTTACTTATTATTTTAAAACGATCTTAAAGATAAAATGTGCATACATTGGGGAGAGATATTTGTAAGGGACTTAATTGTAATACAAAAAAATTATAATAGATTAAAGTTCCATATGGTTTGCAAAATTTCATTCCTCCAATGTCTACTGTGTTATTAGCTGTTTTTAACCCGATACAAAAGTTTTCCACTTGTTAGCTTAGACTTGAGTAGGTTTAGGGACAGTAGATTTGCAAGTATCATTCCTTACCTCAAGGAGTATCATGCTAGGCGAAATGTTAATTTCTATTAAATTGCAGGGGGCTACGGTGACCGTGGTGGTGGCAATGATGGAATGGTTACACAAGAAGATACAATTTTTGTATCTGGTATGGATCCTTCAATTTCGGAAGAAGAAATTTGTCAACACTTTGGAGCCATCGGTATTATCAAAGTAAGTTTAATACCTTACTATGTATATACATATCTTAATACCTTATATGTATATACATATCATGGTAGCAGGTTTACATAGCAGCAAGTTTAATACCTTACTATGTATATACATATCATGGTAGCACACGAAATACATTATATAAACAAATAAATAAATCTAGTATCTTTTAATATAAATAGCATGATAAGCGAACAGGAAAACCTAAAGTATGGATGTACAAAGATAAAAACACTGGCAAATCTAAAGGCGAAGCTACCGTTACTTATGATGATCAGAATGCTGCACGTTCTGCGATAGACTGGTTCGATGGAAAAGAATTCAAAGGACGAACTATAAAAGTACAAATTGCTCAGCACAAAAGCAACTGGCAAGGTAATCGTAGTGGTGGAAGTCGCGGTGGGGGTGGCCGAGGTCGTGGAAGCGGTGGTTTTGGAAGTCGTGGCGGTGGCGGTGACAGAGATGATCATCATCATCGAGGTGGTGGAAGTGATGATCGACGTGATGGAGGTAGCCGTGGAGGAGATTGGAGGTACCATTAAATTTTTTCTCTAACAATACATTTACTGTACTATATAGGTAAGATATTTTATAAATAACTTATTTAATATATTTAAAGATGTCCCAATCCAGAATGTGGCAATACAAATTTCGCATGGAGGGATCAATGTAACCTCTGCAAAAGTTTAAAACCACAAGGTGCTGGTGGTAGCAGTGGTGGTGGAAGAGGAAATCGTGGTGGAGACCGAGGTGGTCGAGGAGGCTTCAGAAGTGATAGAGGTGGTCGAGGTGGTGATAGAGGTGGTCGAGGGGGCTTCCGTGGTGGAGATAGGGGAGGAAGAGGTGGACGAGGTGGTCCGATGAGAGGCGGCGGAGGGTTGGTTTTTATAATTAACTTAACTGTGTTGAATGAAAAATAACGAATTATTAATTTCTTTTTTTTATTTTAGCCGAGGAGATAGAGATAGAGATCGCCAGCGTCCTTATTAAGTACAGTCTGAAAAGTGATGTCACTTGTTGACGTATGTACACAGTTTGTACACAATCTCTTGACGTATGTACATTTGTCGTAAGACAGAAATCATATTACACTCCATTATCATCGATTTGTTTTCTCATACATTTTTTATATTCACAAAAATCGATGCGTGACGTGTAATTTTTGTGTTTTATATACGTATGTAAATGATAAACATATGTGTAAAGTTACATTTTAATAAATAAGACTTTAAACCTATAACACTGACTTCTATATCATTATTTGCATTTACAAATACCATCCTTAGAAATAAAAAAAAAAAAAAGAGAGTAGAAACGCTGGGAAATTTTGTTTATTGAAAGATAAAAATATAGTACAATAAATTTATATCTATTAATAGTATACATGTATATAAATCTAATAGATAATTGAAAAAAAAAATAAAAACTAAGTAATTCGAAATAAATACATTGCGTTTTTATGACCAATGCATTTCTAAAAATTTTCTGATGTAATGATAAGCTGCATTATTTAAATTTATTTTATCATAGTAAATATACGTCTTACATATGAATAGATAGGATGAAGACCTCTAGTTCATGGATTTACTTGAATGGTATGATATTTTACAACTTCCTTTGCTCCCATTTAATCTCTGCGTTTACGTTGATCTTTTGATATTTCCTATAATGAATAAAAATAAGCACATATTAGTAAATTATACCATGCGATAAGGATGATTTACTGTGATGAAATAAATGACACCGATATATATATAAAGTGGAGCAAATAAAATGTTACAAGCTTTCTCTGAAACCATTGTAGATATCGACTTGAAATTGTTTCTTAAATGTTAATAAAAATGAATGAACACTGTTTTTGTTTTATAAATACAAATTCGAAATGTTTACATTCGGAGAAAAGAAGCCAGACAAATGTTTATCCTTAGTATTGGGTTTCAGATAGGACGCCCAAGAGAACAATTTCTGAAGAGATTCACTTCGAATTCATACTTGTAGAAAAAAGATAATGTTCATTCATTTTTATTAACATTTAAGAAATGCAATAAAATATGTTAAGATAATATTTGAAGCAGAATAAATTTCTTTGTTATCTTTTGACCTACATGGAACTCCCTCTGCATAAGATATTATCCACTATAACTTCTTAATTCACAGGACAAAAAAGAAGATCGCTTCAGATAAGAATTGTTAGATTTGATAAGATTTTTATGAATATTGAATATATTATTTCATATATATATCATATAAAATGGGAGTGGCACTCTTTCCATGCCTAAAAACTCATTCCCAAAATATCTTGTACAAAATGTTAATCGCATCATTCAGCACCTTAAAATTTCAAGTTGATATCTATAATGGTCTCGAAGAAAACATTTTGTAACACTTTATCTGCTCTCCGTAATGTGATAATTCTGAATGAAAGGAAAGAGATTACATGTTTAGTTTGAAAAACTGATTACGACTAAGAAGTAATTCTTAGTATGTATATACGTGAAATTTGAGTTACTATATCATTTATGATAAGAATGTGTGTTATATGTATGAATATTTCACATATTAAACATGGTCGAAAAAGATGAAAGTTGTAGAGTCATTAATGTAAAAATAGAGTTAAAATAATTGAAAAAAATCTTGAATTATTATTTCATTTATTACAAGCTATAACTGTATTCTACGATCTATTGATTCTATTCGTAATCCACGTAATATACATTCTTAACATGTAATGCTATGTAACTCAAATCTCATTTTCAGAATTTTTCTTCATTTATAATCAGTACTCTAAATTAAACATTCGATTATTTCACATTCACTTCATCATAGTAGCTCATACTTATCAAACATTTGAAAATTTATATTTCATATATAGAATAATATTTGCATGTATGATGTGGTTTTTACCTTTTGCGTGAGGATTATGAGGAGGTAGCGGAAAATACCAATGAAATCTACAAATAGATCTAAAGAATGTAGAATGAAATCTTTGCTGCCCATGTGGTATTTTTCAATAATCAACTGCGTATCATAAATAACGAAACCGCACATTAAAAACAGTCCAATGTACAAATGGGCTTGGTAGAAGAAAGACCAGCGTAATAATAGATTCACGAATGAAAACAGAACCATAATATTTAGCAAGCTAATTAAGGTACCACCAAGATATAACCAACGTCCTCTTTCAGCCAAAAGAGAGGAAATACTAAATGACACAAATACAACAGTTGTTCCTGAAAAAATAATAATATTATCAAGTACAATTTTTATGATAATCTGATGATCAGAAAACGAATTACCATTATTATCTATTATTCTTAAAGATAAATTTAAATTACAATAACTTACCAACCAATGCAGTTACAATAATACTTGGATTAATACTCATAACCAATTGAAGTAAAGGACCCAAACCAAGTCCGGAAAAGAATGCAAATCCCAAAAGATAACTAAGTCGTAATTTTTGATTTTTCCCGTTGTCTGGTGTACTGATCAAAGCAAACAGCAAACCCAATGTACCAAGAGTTGTTAACAAATTAGCTTGCAACAGCTCTGAGTACATGTGAACATAAACTCCTGCGGTAGCGGATAGCGTTGACATGGACAGACACCCGTAGACATTTTTCAAGTGTTGTCTAACGGGAGGCTCCCTGCAATTATAAATTTTTCTCATGTTTTCTATATATTTTTTTATATATTTTACATTCACAACGAAAATTATCTTGCGATATTGCAACAAGAATAAATTTAACAATATAAATGAAATTTAAGAACAAAGTGAAAGCTAATAAGTATTAAAACTAGTATCAGGAAAGAAGTAAAAACTATTTGTGAAAACAAGTGTAGTTGCAACTTCACGCTCGATGTAACTAGTAACACGTCATACATCATACTATGCTCGCAAATAAAGTTTCACTACATAAAATATTCACATTAATGAAGTTCTCGAATATACATATGTATATGTTCGAAGGCCACGCAACGTACCAGTAACGTAGATAACGAAAAAACGCATATCACGTTAATTGCTTTTATTCAAAGTTGCGTAAAAAAAAAAAGAAAAAAAGATTTTTATGAAACATTTCTTTACAACAATTTCTGATTTGTAACATTAATATACATATAGCTGTATTTCAAAAATCACGAGATAGATACAGCTATGAGAAATCAACAAAGAAGAGAAATAAGAAAGTTAGAACGACGATGATGAAAGTGTCGTTTCAGAGGAAATGCTCGACATTCGGCAAAGGCTGTTAAAGAAACAGTACTCACAGTCTCTTGGTGAAAGAGTTTACAAATGTATTTAATACCGCCGCCATAATTTCGTTCGCTTATACAGATTATATATCGGAATTCAATACAATACGCCAAGCACTATTGTTTTCCAGCTAATGTTCTTGGACAAACTGGGAATGATCATAAACTCTAGAAGTCTCCTTCCCCTTGGACACGTCAGTGATATTTCTGTGCGTAAATTTCGTCGACACTTCCGATTGGTCGACGCCTCTTGAAATTTTACGAAACGTCAGCTTTCAAGCGAGACAATGACGGACGATGAATTCGTTTCACGAGATAAATAAGGAAAGAAGAAAACTTTGGCAAGTCTTAGCGACATCTTTAGGACAAAATTATAATTTTCAGATTTCATTGCTGCTGTATATATGTATATGCATATGTAACATCCATTAGTACCGGCAATATCATTTTGCTATTAATCCCGATGAGATTAACAAAGTAAATTGATACTTTTACATTGAATTAAGATCTATCGACACATCATCGCCTCTTATTAAAAGTACTCTAGAATCGAAAGAAATGACAATAAACGATGCAATTTTCATTTCGCCAGCCATATTGTTTCAAAACGAACACATGTAGATGAAGTATTTATACTTTGTATAATTTCAAATCATGAGAGAGATGTTAGCAAATCAAACTAGTTCAGGATACGGTAATTCTTTCGTTAACAATAATGGAGATACCAACAGCAACAGTACAAACGACAACAACGCGAGAAGATACGCTATAATTAGTACGGACTGGATATCTGCAATTGGAGAAGAACTGGGAATGCATCCTTTACCAGACTCTTTGTTAAAAAGACTTGCTGAGGATGCCTCATATCGACTCAGAGAAGTTCTACATGTACATACGTTATTATATCTGGGATTCTTTATTAAATTACTCTGAAGATATATATATATATATATTTAATGTAACAATAGGTCTAAGTGAAGTCAATTTTCAGAAATGCGTGACAAGATTAAAACACAGCAAACGGAAACGTTTGACATCTACAGATGTAAATGCTGTGATTACTAATTTATGTGATATTGATCCAATATTAGGTGCACCAGAATCTATGCCTGAATATCACACAGAAGCAAAGGTCTTCGTTCCTAATGAACGTATTGTTAATCTAGTACAAAAAATTAATGAGCCAGTTAATATATTACAGAGTAGCGTACCATTTATTCAAGGTATACTTTTACTACTTCTATTAATTTATAACTTGTACTAACACTGTTTGCTGTACTAATTTACTATTCTATGTTTTATAGAATCAGAAATATGTGATATAAGGCTTACAGAAGCAAGAAATAATTATGCAAAACGTGCATTAAAAACATTATTCAACGGGTCACAAAAAACATTTCAGGTATGGTAAATTTAATTTATATAATTCTTGTAAATATGTATATAAATTATATTGTAAATATATATGTTTTTCATAAATAACATATATAATTTATAGGTTTTAATTAATGATTGTGCTACTAATCCTCATTTAAGTGGAGAGGGAGCAATAGATAAATTAATGTCTATTGCTAGATCTATGATAATTTCGAATAATATACAATATACAAGAGTATCAACTCGAACATGTCAACTTATTATTGCAATCGCAAGCAACAGTGAGGCTGTTTATCCATACCATTTAACTTCGGTAATATTTTGTAATGAGATTATGTGAATTGTGCTAATTGATTTATAAAATAATATTTTGAGACCTTCAATATATATATATTTTTTTATTACAGGTTGATAAACTCACTGAATTACTATTGGAATTACTTTTAGGACAGAATTTCATAAATCCAAATCTTGAAGCACTCTTTAAGGAATGTGCACTAAAATTAATGCTTCGTTGGCCATCTGTTGCTGATAGGTAAATAAACTATTATATATTTAGATGTTATTCAACAGTGATAGAATTATTATAAAATTGATTTTTATTGTCAAAAGATATATCTCCACATTGGAGAACGTGCTCTTAAAGGAAGAAAAAATAAATATAAATGGTAATAAGAAAAGCATAATGGCTATGGAGTTACTAGCTAGTATTCAACCTTTAATACTTTTCCAACAGAAGATAGATTCTCCACTTTCTGTACATAATATTTTAAAATTTGCACTACCTGGTTCCGTCTTATGGCAAAAAATAGCTGTAAGTTAATTTTGAAATGTATTTTTTACATTTACATTTTCAGTACTAATACACTTTTTAATTGTAGCTTAGTATTTGTGCTCTTATAAGGTCACAAGCTTATATCTTAGATATTGAACCTTTTATAGAACATTATGGAGATTCTTTATTACCATATTTACCATTTAATTATAAGAGCACGGTAAATGTGCACAAAAAACCTATTTCTCTTCCTATTACTATCAAAAGTAAGATAAAATACGTTGAAGTTAAGTCTGTAAGAAAACAAACAGCATTCACCGATTCTACACTACGAGGTCCACGGCGAGAAATAAGGTATATAATTTTATTACATCTAAGGATTAAATGGAATATTTTTGTATATATCTTTCTAATTGTAATACAATTTTAGATTTGCGTTCGCTGGTGGACGGCCGGTACCTCCTAGTAATTTAAGACGAATTACTTTGAGAGCGAATTATCAAATATTAAGAAGCGAAGTAAAAGCTAAGTTTGCTTCAGTGGCATCACGAAGGCTATTAGTACTTAGAGATAAAAGAAGACCTTATGATACTTATAATCTGGTATATAGTTATTTATAATAATTAACTAATTAATATTAATTTATAATTAATTATTAAGACTTAATAATTTTATGGATGATTTTTGACATAGACAAAAATTATTTTTTAAAAGGATTTCATTTGGTTTTCGAAATACATATAAACATTGTATCATTTTCTCGTTAAAGCGAAAAAAGATTTTGTATTTGTATATAAAATGTAAGATTTGTTATTTATAACTTTACTTATAGTAGTATTTTTATAACAGTGTCTTCAGTATATTGTTAAAAGCTATAATAGGATATATTTATTAAAGTAACAATAAGAAAGACTGAAGCAATGACTTATCTCAGGAAAACTGATTGTATTGTATTAAAGACAGTCTTGTAATCCTTGCGGTAATACACTACGTGGCAATACATACGACTTTGTCATACATGTAGTCCGAGTATGCATTCTTATCGGTATCTGAAATAAATATTTCATTTACACATTAGTATCATTTTAGTAATATTAGTATCATTTTTTAATATTATTTCAATTTTAATACTTACTGCAGCAAGCCATCGTCGACTTAAAATTCTATTTTTGTAAAAAAATAAAGAAGAATCCATTTCAATGGCAACAACTTTGTCCTAAAAGAATTAATTTTTTATACATTAAAATAATATTTAGATAGCAAACAAAAATACCAACTCTATCTCCCTATATATATTTTTTCTTTTATTGATGTTTTTTACAGAATTTATATTTATTTAATATATCTAAATACTGTTTAAATAAATCGTTACTATTATTATACTATAACTAATAAATACTATATCATTATATATATAAAAGTCGTTACTATGTTTAAGTTTTGAAAATGATCAGAATTAATCGTTTTCATAAATTTTATAGTATTATTTTCAAAAGAACTGAGTTGGCATTTAAGGTTTCTAATTTTATTTTTCCAGTTTTTAAAAATATATACTTTTTCCAAAACCCCTAATATTTTTGTCCACTTATTCTCATATTCATTCTTATTTTTTGAATAAGTTTTATTCAAATTCTCATTTGTACCAATATTTTCATTATCTTTTTCATTTTCTATTACAATATTTGAATAACTTATTTCGTTATTATTTTGGGAGATGAAACTAGCAACAAATACATCGTTCTCATCAGAAGTATTTGAATTTGTCAATTCTTGGTCAAGTGTAACTTTGACAACTGTATCATCTTTGTTCGTGATGTCTACCTTTTGTACTGAAGAGTTAATCAAATATTTTGAAGTAGCCAGTTTTCTATATTCTGCAAATAAAATTTTGTACAAAAAATAAAAAAAAGACATAGGCGAAATGTTATACTTACTGTACCTTATCCAGGATGCTTTTATTTTGTTAGCATATCTTATACGATAATTCCTTCTATAAGATTCTAATTTAAGAAAAATAAATTCTGTTAAAAATATCATTTGCTTTCCAAAATGAACTTGTGTTTGTAGACTTTTTTTAGATGCAACTGATTCCAGAATCAGTCTACATTTGTCAAGATTGATCTTTTCTGTTAAATATTTTTATTTTATATTTTTCATTTATATCTCAATAAACAAATATCTGTACTACTTACCTGTAGGTTTTCTGAAATAACGATAATAAAAATCTTGATAACGCAAGCGGAAAGGATATTTACATTTAGCTAAAGGTAGGGCATCAAAAATGCCAATACATGCTAATTGTTTTTGAAAGTCTTTTCGGTCCCATTCATTGTTTATCGATCGACTGAAAAAATTAATTATTAAATACAACGATAGTATAAAAAAACAGTTGTAAAAAAAGTATATATTACTTTGGTTTAACACATCGTACGTAATGCAAGTCACATTTGCTAAGTTCCTTAATAAGTGTATCCATATTATATTTTAATTTAGCTAACATAGTCTTTTTTGTAGTAGATGCTTTTACGATATGTAAATACTGTTCCTCCCCAAAATTTATTAAGGAACGAAGAAATTTATTTTTACTTGCACTGAAAATTAAAGACATTTCATTTGGAACCTATAAAAAGTTTTAAAAATTATTAATAATGTTCATTCTAAATTGTAAAATGTATTTAATACCTTATCCGTATTTTTAGACATTAAATCGTCTATACAATATGCAACGGGCCTGGAATAATGTTCTATAACGAAGTTTTCTTCTTTTATGCTTAAAAATTTTCTCTGTCTATTGTGTAAATTTTTACAAGCTAATTGAATCATTGTTAATGTATCAATCGCTACTGGTGATTGACAAACCTATAACATAAAAATTACAATGTTATTGTAATAATAATTTTTATATACAATTAAATATGAATTTTGTACATACATCATTTAAAGTCAAAAATAAATTTTCTTCAATAATGTTTAGACGTTCTTTGTATAAATTGATAGTATGTAAAGGTACTACGCAACTTTCAATAAGACCTTCTTCTTGCAAATTATTACAGTTACTTTCTACATAAGTTTTTATAAAATATTGTTGTATTCTTTCATTAGCATAATTTACGCAAAGTTGTTCTATACCATTTTTAGTAAAACATTCAAAACCAAAGATATCCAATATGCCTAAAGAAAATATGTGTATATAATTGATTTGTTTAATTTCTAATGTAAAAATGTAGTATTATAACATACCAAGCCATTGTGAATACTGTTGTTTTAAAGATAAAGTTTTATTTGCATGATTTAAAATCCAGTGGAAAAGAAGATCATACATATGTCTAATGATACTATGTAATCTGTTGCGACATGCATCAATGGTAACAAGGTGTCGATGATATGATGTATGTTTTCGCCAAATACTTTGTGGATTTATAAGAATAGTAGTAAGCAATTCCATAATAGTTTCTTCAGTTAAAGAACTAAGATCACAAGTATTTTTCACGGCTTCCTTTGATTCTGTAAATGTGATTGCATAAAATTCCTCATTTCTATGTTATGTATATAAAATAATTTACACAACATACTATTATTATTAAAATCAATTACACATATTTCATCATCTTCTCTAAATTTAATATTTCCCATATGAATCAATAAAGCAAGAACTTGAAAAATGTCACTTTTCTGATGAAGTTTGAAATCCAATGCATTCAGTGCTTCTAGAGTATCTTGGAAACTTTCTTGAAAATACTTTTTTTTATTATAATCCGTGATGTTTAATATATCATAATATTTATCTTTAGATAAATAAAAACTTTCAAGTTCTGCCGATGACATTCCAAATATCATCTGAAATATATTTTTCTTATACAGATATATTTAGCTACATAGAAATAAATAAATAAAAAATATAAATCAAACCTGATAAAAAATTTGAAAATTGTTTGCACCTCTTGTTACTCTACTTCTTTCCAAAAGAAACGAATTAATAGTTGCACCAGAAATAATTCCACCTTTATAATGAAGCTTTATAAGTTGCCCATGTCTTGAACTTACTTCATTCTTTTCAGTACAGGCAGTTGTAAAAGTAGATATTAAATGACAAGCATCTGTAATTCTTAGCATAATATTGAATGCACAATCCCCTTGAGATAATTGTACTGATTTTTTATTGATGTTACTAAGAAAGTCTAGACACTTATAAGCATTAAATGTTTTTCCTGTTCCAGTTTCTCCACTTATAATAATTACCTTAACACATGATGTACAGATAAGTTTAAACAAAAATTAATTTATTAATTTTTTAATGAATTTTCTACCTGAGAAGTTCGTCCAATTTCGTTTATAAGATTATAATGTGCCTTAGCGGCAATAGCAAATATGTGAGGACTTGCTTCAGATGTATTAACATGTTTATCAAATTCTGAAGAATTATACAAATCAAATGTTGATACTTCATTATTAGGATTTAATGTCAGGAGTAGTGAACCAACCCATGTATAAATTTGACTCCGTTGTAATCTTTGCAAAAGAAAATCTATAACTGAGAAACATTATTTTTAAAATATTTTCTGTCATATTATTATTGCTTAATATTTAAATCTTATAGCAAACATATACATACTGACATCTTTATCTTCTGGTAAAGCACTTAAATCATTAATGAAATCCCATCCGACTGGGGAAATTGACTGCTACAAGATACATATATTTAATATATAAGTACAAATAATATAAATATTTTAATTTATGACAAACCTCTATTGCAGTTCGCATAACGTTTTGTACAACTGTCAATGGTAATAAGAATAATGATACAAATGAAACAATGTTGTCCAGACCAAATATTTACATGCTCAAGGTCAACAAAATTAACATCTCTTTCTGTCCACATTTTTCAAAATTACAAGTTTTGTGCGTAATAACGTAATTTATATTACAAAACAATGAAGTAAAGCATATTAAATGTTTTTACATTATTAATATAAACAAGTGAATTTGCGTATGAATCTCTTTATTCAAATACATTAAAAAATTATGTTACAAATAATCTGTTTTAAATGTAACTTCAAAATCATTTTCCTTAGAAAGAATTTATGTTTAATTGATTAAGGACACTTTTCTCCCATTGCTTGTAGAAATTTTCTGTTGTCTTCAATAAGTTTTTCTAAACGTTCTTTTGTAGCTGACGTTTGCTTCTGCGTAAGTTTACGTGTTGCAGATTCGATTGCTACTCGATAACCAGTAATATTTTGGAAAACTTTTATATGTCTATCTCCAGCGACTAAAATATATTCTCCCATAGCATCAAAAGTTAGGCACGTAATAGGTCCTATAACATGAATATTATATGAATATAAAAATACAGAAGTTATAATGAATTACACAATAAAATAAAAAAAAACCTAGAAAAATATCTTCTATAGTCGCATCCAACAAGCCAGTAATTGTAGAATAAAAACTTAATGAAGATCCATGAGCTATCGCTAATACTTCTGTATTAGGAGATAGCGCAATATTAGCCGTTGTTGTGTTTTCCCATGGTCCAGTTTGAAGTAAATGAGGATCTTCTCCTTTTTCAAATTCAACTATTAACATAAATCGAAAAATGTAACAAAAATCAGGGACAAGGGTAATTTTCGAAAAAAATAATTTGGTTTATTACTTTTTGTGTCGTATAAACGATAAGTTCCATCTTTCGATACAGTAGCCATACAACTACTATCAGCACTAAAAGTAAAATCAAGTATTCCAGATGAGTGACCACCAAGATCAAAAGCTTTTGCTACTTGTTTAAATTCTCCTGATTTACTAAATATTACTTCCCATATGTTTGCGTCTGGAGTAAATCCTAAATAATAAAATATCGTTAATATACAGTATAAATTTTAAATAATGAATATTATAAAAAATTACCGGATGTGCCGATAAAACGTCCACAGGGTGATATTCGTGCTCGGTAGGTTGATCCAAGATGCAATTCTATAATTGCAAGCACTTGTCCTTTAAGATCCCATACTATAAGATCATTTAGTTTACTGCATGTAATAATATATTTTCCTGTAGATGCAATATCCATGCCAACAACATCTTCGGTATGCCGCTGAAACATTAATAACAAAAAAATATGAAACTTATGTATAAAAAGCAATATCACAGAAAAAAAAGTAGATACCTTTGAAAATTCTAAAGCTTTAATTGCTGAAGCTAAAGTACCGTCTGGTTTCTTGGAGATTTTATAAACTTCGATAGTATTTGCTACAGCTTTATGTATGAGGAAAGCTTTTCCATCAGGAGACCAACGTACTAAAGTTGCATGATCAAATTCTATATTAACACGTAGAGATCTCTTTTCTTTTACTGTCAATTCTTTCGTGTACCATAACAGAACAGTTCTATCTGAAAAATCACAAATTACAGTTTTACAATTTATTTTAATCGAAAGACATAAAATATTATCCTGAAAGGAAAGGATTAGAACAGGTTAAGCAAGAAAACACGTTTAATTTATTATAAAGTTTCTGTATTGAGCGAACAATTTAAAATTCTTACAATTTTACAGCAAATGAAATAAATTTCATGGAGTCCAATAGGATAGATACAAGTTTTAAGTTTTGTAAATCAATCAAAATCTCACAATAAACCTACTTATCTTCTATATCTTAGACTTAATTAAATACATTAGTTATTTTAAATTACATAATATGTTATCTTAAATTACATAATTAGTTATCTTAAATTACATAATAAGCTACGAACAATCAATTCAAACGTCTTTTACGTGGTGGTGGCATAAGATCAGAATCATCTTGCAAAAATCGATGCCTATTAATATAATCTAAGAGACGATCAGTGGTTATGGGTTTTATAATACTTTTGCATACAGATTGAGCTGTATTGTATGAATTAGGAAATGATTTATCAGTTCTTTCACGCATGAACACCCACTGACCATTCTCAAATTTACATTCAATTATTGCATTATTTAATTCTTTTATTTGTTTAGTCACTTTCATTTTATCAAAGGGCTCTTTCATACCGCCTACATACAGATATCCAACTTTTTTTGGAAGAATTCCCTCTCCAGATTCTGTGATTATCTTTAATCTAAAATCAACAGAATTCTGCGATAAGGGTTTCCATTTTAAAACGTCTGATGAAGGTCCTGGGCAATAAGGTTCTTTAGCAGGTTGAAATATTAAACCATCAGGTTCATGACCCAGTTGTTTAGCAAATTTATCACTCAATAAATTAGCTGCTTGTGTTATATCCCAAAATTGTTTTAATCGAACTGAAAAAGGTTCGATTTCTTTTCTCAATTTTCCTTCTTTCATTGCTCTATGTCTGCCAGCTACAATTTTCTGCTCAATGATACAAAAACGATCAGGATAGAATGGTAATTTGCTAACATCTTTACCATCATACATCACTACATCATAAACTAAGTATCTTGGATATTCTTTACCATCTGCCTTATCAATTACCATTTCCTATAAAATTATTTCTATCAATAATTAATTCAATAATTAAAAAATTTACAAATCTTGTAGAAAAGATATGAACTTACACCATCCAACAGTGTATCTCTGAGAGTTCTAGATATGTCTCTTGGATGTGGGAAAGTCATTCCATTAACTTGAAATACGCTATTATCTCTATCTACAAAATAAATTTCCCCATCTGCTTGAATCATCATCATATACCTAAGCAAATAAAGTCAATATATTGTAAAGCTGTCTTCAATATTTTACCATTTTTAACATTTTAAATATATTGCTGTCTAACCTGGTCCCATCAGCTTTCCATGAAACTCTATAAGGTTTCTCGTGTAACAGCCTAATATTATCTTCATCCATAGAAATTGGTTGGGAACCTGGAAATCCATTTGATTTCCAAGAACAAATATCTTGAACACACCTCTGTATACCGCCTAATTTTCTATCCTCCAAAACAGGAGTTACTCCGGGTATACCAGCCATAAACACTGGATTCTTGTTGTTAAATTCACGCTTTCTCTTCTTATTAGGTACATCTTGATTATAATTATCACTGTCTGTACTAGTTCCTTCATCCGTATCTTCTAAATTCGAGTCATCATATTCCAAACACCAAGCTGGTCTAGGTGCAGGATCAGGCGCATCCTCTACATCGTCATATCTTCGGAAGAGTTCTTGAATATAGTCAGCTTTATATATGCCTGGTGGCCTTGCAGCGGCGAATTCTACTAAACCGGCATCAACACTAGTTCCATCAGTTTCTACTAAATAACTAATTATAAGGAAGCCAGTTCTATTGAAACCATGTGTGCAATGAACACCGATAACCTCCAACGGGTTGTATGATATAAAATTCTTACAAACTCGTATAAAAGTTCTGGTCTGTTCCTCAGACGGGGTTTCACCATGACCTCTGCATGGCAACTTCAAATACTTGCAACCATAAGCTTCTAAGTTTTTCTTGTCGTAGAATCTCGTGGTGTTGGTTAAGTCAATCCATAGGCCTAGCTTTATTTTCTGGCTCTTCAACGATGCGAATAACATGTCCACTGTGAAACGGCATTCTTCTGGCACTTGGCTGTCAAATGCAGATGACAAAGGAGTTTTGAATGCCAGAAATTTATTCTGAATCAATTTCACTGCTTTCCGTGGACAATGAAGCCACCGTGGTGGAATTGGCCCTTTACTTTCGTTTCTGCTTGACATTATTATAATTTCTAGTTTCTCAATTAATTTCTATAAACACACAACACAAAAAAGCATGAAAAATACAATGCTATAACCTATAATGCTTCAAGCACATTCGTTTCGTTTATTTCATTGTATATATGCGATGAAGTTAATTTCTCCGAATTTATTATTTATACCATTCACTTCACGAAATGAATATCTGATATAAATATATAAATTCTGCTTTGACGTACACACAGTGTTTGCTATAAGCGAACAGCTGTTACTAGCGTCTAACGTCTGGACGCCATTACAGGCTTTTGCGATTCGACTTTCAGTAGACTTCTCGATAAGTCGATGACGTGCATCGATGTTCGATAGAATCGACCTGACTGTCTGAAATTTAAATTCAAAACTTTGAATGTTTCGATTTGAGATTTGAGGTTTAAATTTGAAAATTTGCATTTTTATGTATAAACTTGATGCTAAACTTTCAATATTCTGCGTAATCAATACTTTTCTCGAATTGACACTGTTATAAAACGTACGCATTGATGCTTTTTAATCACGAGATCATTAATGATTTATTAAAAGTAACAATATTCTCTTATTTTCGAATTCTTTCGCCTAAAATATAAGAGTAGAGATGAAAAGCAAGGTTAGCTCATTAAACATATGCTTGTAAAGAAAGAATAATTTGATATTTCATATATCAGTGACGATAATCTAAGCAATAGTATCCAATATCAAATACAAAAATTTAATTGTTTATTACTACTTAATTAACAACTTAATGAGAAACTTTCGAGATCATTAAAAAATATATTAATCAGTATTGTAACAATATTGTAAATGTATATTGAATTCAATGTAATGTAATTCTATTATGCTGGATCTACAGTTACCTAACAAGAACGTCTAGTAGTCAATCCTTTTTTTGCCGTCAAATATAATCTTTTTTCTTTAAGAAACATTTCTATATTAATAAATATTTTTTGAAACATTCTCGATAATTTTATAGTTCTAAAACACAGTATATACATAAGTATTTCATAGAAAGATCATAGGATACATGGATTTCTGAAATGGTATATATATATATATAAACATTATTGTCCGTATATGCGTATCGATTGCAAAT
Source organism: Frieseomelitta varia (assembly GCF_011392965.1). Classification (NCBI taxonomy): domain Eukaryota; kingdom Metazoa; phylum Arthropoda; class Insecta; order Hymenoptera; family Apidae; genus Frieseomelitta; species Frieseomelitta varia. The sequence continues at coordinate 3,612 of NW_025110422.1, read as the reverse complement.
CAACACAATGTGAAACACGAGTATCGTTTTTTCGAAGAAACTGAAATATAATTGCCGTAGATTGTACAAATGGAAAAACAGAGCCCTGGTCTCGAGTATCTCGGAGAAAGCGTGACCGGGGTGTGCAGAGAATAGCACACTGCAATAAAGCGCTACCCGCTACGTTAATATACGAGCAGCTAAATATAAGTCGTTCCCTCGTGGTTCACCCACGGCCGCGCGTTCGATTTCGATTTGCGCGTAAATTTTTATCAGCTCAGCGTAACCTTTCTCAACATTGTCTCGTCACGAATTATCGACGAGCTTCCGCAACTCTTTGCATTTTCGACTTTTAAGTCGCGACTCGCAATTTATCGTTAAATTAGACATTTCACTTCCCGGAGTACGTAGCTGTACTTGAGATAACATGTTTTCAAACGATCAAGATATTGTTCAATGAAGTTGGACGATTAACACGTTGGAATTGTGTCAGTGGTGAAACGTGAACTTTTGTGTCAATGATCTCAAACATCTCAATTACAGCTTCTGGACGCAGATCGAGGGGGCTGACGTCGATCCGTCGACGATAAACACAGTTTTCAATAACGTGTTGCAACATTCTGTTGATTTTATCTTAAAGCAGCGTGGATATTTTTATAGAATATGTGTCTACAGTTCGTCCGAGAATGAAGCTACGTATGCAAATTTCGTGAAGTAACGATAAGAGAACAATGTCATCGCGAACGTAGGTAACATGAATGATTTATTAAAAAATTATAATAAAAACACAAATTGATAGCGGGTCGATTTTTCGTTCAAATATGAAGGGGATGATAAGTCGTCTTTGTTAGTTTTGCTGAATTTTATGTCATTTTGGTAGCTGGATAGAAGTAGATTGATATGAAGAAGAAGTTGATAAGAAGGGAATAATCTAATCAATTTGAAGATATAAGAAATAGACCATGAATCGTCTTATAAAGAAACGAATAATATTAATGTTAATTTATTTTTACATTTAACTTTACAATTAATGTTATTAAGGTATGTTTCAAACATTTCGGAGAACGATAGAAATATATATTTAATCTCTCGGTAAAATGCCGAATTTTAAAATACGAAAAACAAGAAATGTGATTAATCATGTTTTTTACGTACGTGTTATTAAACAAGTACGTATTACTCTCGGTAATGGATAGGTCGAGGAAGACTACTTTTTTTGACCCTCAAGATCGTCAGATGTTATGCCATCGGATGGGAGATTAAAGAAAAAGTTTACGCAACTGGAGAGTTAGTACATGTTGGGAATTAATGTGCAAGTTCTTAACGTGTCTCTATAGAGACAAAAAAATGCAATGGTTAAGAGACAAAAAATATAATAGTTGAAGAAAAACTTAAGCTGATTTAATACAGCAGATACTCTTTAATATAGCAAGTTAGGAATTGATGTAACGTCGAATCCAACATTTCGCAATCGACAAACAAACGACGGGCCACGTTCCCGTCTTCCGTTTGATTTCTCAATCGACAATGGCCAAACCTACCTTCAGAATATTTAATGTCGTCGTTTCTAATGAGCCTACGATGAAACAATGATTTTATTCCTCTTCGTTCGTCACTGTGACTGAACCAAGCACAAGAAGACTTTTCATCGACGACGATCGCAAGGACTTAAAAATTTCTCAAAGTAGGGCACCTCTCGTAATTGCCTCAGTCAATAGCAAGAGATTAAACATGCAAATGCTTTTTTTCAAGTTTCGCTAATACGACGAATGAAAAGTGTCTTTCAATCTGGCAAAGATCAAAGAATAATTATGTTCTATTCACATGGAATTTTACTCTGTCCTTCGTTGAAATCACCTTTGGACATTTTCACACACATCTTATATTATATCGCTCGAAAATATCCAGCCATTCTCTCTCATCTATAATTATATTTTTCTCAAACGTACTTCCGTTATCGAAATATTAAAGTGTTACTATGAATTGATATTTTACGAGTAGTAATGTTAAAAAAATTCACTTCGAGGTGAAGACTCAATATTGTAAAATTTAATCGTCGCTTTCACCAATAGAGAAAAAGAAGTAAACTTAAAACGTAATTTACGCTAAATAAATTAGCTACTTATGCTCGTCACGCTTGATTTCATTTTTTCTTTTCTTTTTACTTTTCTCTTGTAGAAAATTTTTAAAAAAGTCGATAAAATTAACGATGACAAACGCGATCAGTACAACGCAATCAAAAAAGGAAAACGTCCAACAGGCTAACGAAATTATTCAGCTAATGAAAAATAATAAGTTTCAAAGAACGACTACATTACGACTATGTTATGATACTCATGGAAATGTAAGTATCGTTTTCGATTAATAACGATGAAATAAATTTAACAATTTAATTAAACGAAACAAGTACCGATATCAACATTATAACAGAAATACTTTACTAGTCCGCAGGATATCACCAGTGATAGTAATTACTCGAAAACCGCTATCTAGACGATTAAAGTTTATCGTTCTGTTATTTGTCTATCCTATTTCCTTCATAAAACTCCTCATTTTCATAAAACTTTCGTACCGCCACTAAACTAAAAGCAATTATAATTATAATTTTCGTCTTTTCTTTCTGATACCGCACAGCTGGTAAATACAATAAAAATTCCAACTATTTCCCGATATTAGTACAATTTTATATTACACTCTTCCTAAAAACGTAACAGGAGAATTGTGAAAACTGATTCAGAAAACACGCGGATTAGACGTGAATTTTATTGGAACTTTCTTATCGTGCAACGATATCGAAACAGAGAGGAGCAGAGAGAGAGAGAGAGAGAGAGAGAGAGAGAGGAGAGCCACGCATTTCCAAGGCAGCGTGTCGCGAGCAACGAAGGTGGAGAAAGTTCCTTCGTCCTCCCTTGCGTCTCCACGTCTTCGCGGAGTACCGCTTCAAACGTAGGAAACGCTTCCTCGAGGGTCCCGGTTCGGCTACCCACGCGCCTTATCCGAAGGAGAAAGAAAGTCGTTGCGCCGCACGAAACTTGGAGATTTTCTCTCCGAGTAACCTGCTCCTATCTCCGCCGACATGCCCTGATTAAAGCAGCATCCTCTCTTTTTCCTCCGTGATTCGTGGAGCTCGTTCAATCGTCGCCACGTTCTTGCACCGAGCGGAGACACCTAATTGTTCATTTTCTTTTCACGCCTTTAGACTAGAATTTCGCGTTTACGGATGAGTCACGAATGAATAACGAGTTGACTCATCGTTGGAAATTTATTCCCTCGGATGAATCGACTCGTTCTAGAATTTCAAAGATCTCCCAACTTTCCAATTTTGGGACGAGGTTCTCACGTCATTACCGGTGTCGCTTCGAATCCGTATCGAACACTCGATTCAAAAGATTTGTTCTTGGGATTTTTTTTGAAAATTTTCGCCTTGGACTTTTCTTTTTAAAGGTGATACGGAATGCAGCAACCGGTCAGCCAGTGGCCCCAAATTCTATATATCGTTTCGTAGAATTAGATTCAGAATAATCGATCTGGTCCACAACAGTCGTATTCACGGTTTCACGGTCAACTGATTAATTTTGTTATTAAAAAGGCTCGTCTATCCATTTCTCGAAAATAAAGGAAACGAAAGTGTCT